>NC_139981.1:32019215-32029215 GCF_963993115.1 Abramis brama | reverse complement strand
TAAGTTAAAAAGTTAAAATGAGCAGCATTTATTTGAAATCTTTGGTAACATTCTACATGTATTTTGTTGTAACTTTTGATCAGTTTAGCGCGTCCTTGCTAGTGTATACAGGTGTGCGGTGGCATTTTCCAGTGGCGTTGAGTCTTGAGTTTTATAATCCCCGTTTCACAACATCACTGCAGCATGTGAACATGATGAAGACCAGTGACACCGAACACCAGTCCTCCAGATCCAGTGTGATGATGATGAATGATGGAGCGTACAGCCGTACACATTATTCTCTCTGGTTTTGACCCACGCCGCAGCTCAGCCGAGTCTTTGTGTGTGTCTCAGCATCATCAAACACACACAGGCGCCAGGGCCGCCGGGACACACAGATCTCCCAGCACCCGCTTGAAGGGTGTGAAATCAGCATGATTAATAATTACAATTATTTGCAAATGTGCCAGCTGCTCTCGCGCGGCGGATACCTTTGATTTATGATGCTGTAAACGCCTCCAGCTATTGTGCTGTCCAGTGCTGCGGGACGTTTGTGCTGAACCCACCGTTACAAAATATGATTTTATCTGCTTTCAGGGCTTTACCCTGTTCACTGACACACACACACACGCACACACACACTCTCTAAACAAAAGCATCTCCTCGATGCTATTGTGTGGGCTGTTGCTCAGAGGGAAACTTGATGTCGTTTGATGAAGGCAGTTTCATGCGGCTTCAAATGAATATGTATCAACACCCATTGACAATGTACTGAGCTACTGTATAATTCATATCTGTACATTTTATCTATGAGTAAGTAGGGTCAAACGGTAAGTAGGGTTAAACATTTCAGGATTTATTATGCAATTGTTTCCTAAGACTGCTTATATTCTTTGTATATAGTGAATGCAAAGTCATACCAAAAATGTGTTCCAATTGCAAAAAAATTTATTAAAAAAAATGGTATTTTATAATATATAAATATATAAAAATAATAATAATAAAAAATAATATAATTAAAACAAAATAGTAAAATTAAAAATAAATAAAAAATAATGCAAATTTGCATTAAACTTTTGAGTTATAAAATCATGTTCAATGAAGAAACTGCATTGAATATTAGAGGAACTTGTAGCATAAACACATTTTTAGGTCAATTACTCATTTTTTTTTTTTTTTTTTTAATTATATAAGTGAGTGGTGGCCATTAATCTTTAATCATTAATTAATCATTGAACCATTAATCATTAATTCATCCATTACAATTAACATCTAGCATAGCACAAGCTAAATGCAGCTTATTTAGTCAAACAGCAGCATTAAACACTAGCAGGTCTTTCTCTTTACTAAAAACATAAAATAACACTTTCACTTTTAAAATGTATTCTCCTTGTGAACCAGAAATCAATTGCCCAATTTCAAAAGTTGTCAAGACATTATTTATTTTTAAGAATAAATTCCCAGAGAAATTTCAGTTTAAATTACACTCAATATTAAAATGATATATCGTATATCAGCAGAACCTATTAAATAATGTTTGCAACCTAATAGTTTAATTAAATCTGTAAATTATAACCATGCATTTATTTAAGTTGTGATAACGGGCCTCCTAAATTTCTTTTGAGAGTGATAGCTTGAAAAATAAATGGTAACACTTTATAATAACTGCACGCTATTAATCATTAGTTAATCATTAGTAAACAGTTAATTAATAATTTATAAAGCATTAATAGACATTAATAAGCAGTTTATAAATACTGCTATAAATGATTTGTTCTTAATTTATAAGCATATCTTGTAATTGTATTTTCATACTTTATTAATGATCATTTATCATTTCTAAATGAAGTATTGCATTATTTTACAAACCAGTTATTTAGGAGTTGTCATTGATTAATAAGATCACTTATAAAGTGTAAGTAAATGATTAATAAACTATTTAAATGTACATTCATACATCTTATTATTCAGACATATAGTAATAGTTACTTAGTGTGTTAATAAATGCTTTATTAACATGTATTTCTACTGTAATTCATGGTTAATTCAGGTAGTTATAAAGCATTTAGTAGTGGTCAGTGAACTATTTTTGTGAGCTCATCTAAAGTGAGGACTAGTTATGCCTCGTAAATCATTTACAAAGGAGATTTAAAGGCTCAGTTATCTTCTAAACAGAAAAAGGAAACAAACATAACACAGTGATACAGAACATACAAATATTTAAGAATGCACATTTAAATAGTTTATTAATCATTAACTTACACTTTCTAAGTGATCTTATGAACCACTGACAACTCCTAAATAACTGCTTTGTAAATAAAGCAAAAATAATAACTGCTATATGTTTAATGCTTGTAAATAATGCTAAATTGATCATTAATAAAGTATGAAAATACAATTATTAAACACATTATAGATCAATAATAAAGCATTTATAGCTGCATTTATAAACTGCTTATTAATGTCTATTAATGCTAATGATGAATGAAATGTTTAACTAATGATTAATTGCGTGCACTTATTATAAAGTGTTACCAAATAAATTATACACAATAGGCACAGTAGATATTAATTAACTGTTTAGAAACTGAAATAAGTTTAATATACGCCATAAACTGAAGTGTGTAATGCATGTGCCACTAGTGGTGGCAAATTAAAAAATTGCGAAAATAATGACTGTTTTCTAATAGGTTTCCACAAACACTTTCCCTTCTGCCATTGGTCAGACGATCTGACAGCCCCGCCTTAAACTCTCAGGCCAATGCTGTTGCTTTCAGGGGAATTATCATCGTTGTCTCTGCATATTAAGCTGGGCTAGAAGACTAAGAAGTATTTTAACATCAAAAAATGACACACTTCAGCTTTAAACTCTGTCCACACTGTTTGAAACATTTGCGGTGTTTACTTTCCCTGCACATGACTATACCTACTGACAATCTGATGTCTGGATGGAGAATCTAAACCAGCCCTGGTCGGGTCTGACAGTTTGGCATCGAACCCAGAGCGAATCAGAGAGGCTGGAGGCGGCCAAGCAGACACTGATGATGTGTCTATCAGCGGCATCACATTAACACACTCATTAATCACTATAAGAGCCACATCAGATCATTTACACACAAAGTGAAGCTGACAGCAAATGCCCGTAAACCTGTCCAAAGTCCTAATCCGATTACTGTCCGACCGGCATCTGCGCTGTAACGGGGGTTTGTCTTTTGACAGAATGAAGAAGACAGGCTGTTCATGCGTAAAATACACACCTAAATCAGTATTTAGAAAGTTGTCACTCAGTTTGGGTTGGTTTTGTTTGTTTTATGATATTATGATCAGTTGATCAGGCAGCCATTTGGATGTGGGTAAATAGGGAAGGTTTTGTTTCCTAGAAACTAAAGGATATATTATTATCCTATATGTATTGTCTCTTTAATTACTTCTTCTCAAAGTGATTAAAGTGTATTTATTTGTTTTTGGCTTTACGGCATTATGTGTTGGCTTTCTAGCAGCTGCGTGTTTAATCTTTAACACAACATAATTGAAGTAATTTTCAACCATATGAGGAGTGACACCATGATAAGCCTGAAATTGAAATTAAAGCCATTTCCTGTATTTCTTAACAACGTCTTTTAAATGAGATCTAATTAAGGGTATGTTCACATGACAACGATGTGCTAAAAATGGTTTTCGCGTACAGATGACAATGTTGTCAAAATGATCCTCGTTCACACGGATCCGTGAAAATGCTTAAAATCGCTGTATTCTGCTGTCAGGACAGTAGTTAGCGATGTCACTTTGTTAAGAAACACTACACGCCTATAGACCGAACACGTGATACGCATGTGCATGACATCTCCGTTTTCACAAATTCACATTTTTGTAATTTACACGGGACAATAACGATATTGTTATCAAAAACTTGCACTTTGATAGGCTGTTCACACAACACTGTTTTCAACTAAGAACTGTAAACTCTTTGGGCTCTATTTTAACGATCTGAAACGCAAGTATCAAGCACGAAACGCAAGTAACTTTGTGGGCGGGTCTCGCGGGTGTTGCTATTATACCGGCGGGATAAATGACTCTTGCGCCCGACGCAAATCTAAAATGTGTTGGTCTGAAGTAGCTTCATTACTCATAGGTGTGGTTTGGGCGTAACGTGAAATAAACCAATCAGAGCGACATCTCACATTCCCTTTAAGAGCAGGCGCGCTTGTTCCATGGCGGATTGCTATTATAACGGCGGATTTGCCAGGCGCGCGCCAGGAGCGGTTCACAGCCGAGGAGACCGACGTTCTCGTCAGGGCCGAAAAACACAGAGAAGTGACATTGGGGATGGAGAAACACACCCAAATTAGCTTCGGTTAAACAGGCGTATAATAATTTGGGTAAATGTGTAAGCTAGATTTATGCCTATTTTTTCACATTTTCATGGACACCACAATGATTTCCCTCATGTGGAATATTTTGCCTTGTAATTATGTATGGATTACAAAAATGGCAACTGCTGCGTCTGTGTAGATGAGAGAAGTGTATGTGCGTTGTGCACACGCTACATTATGGCCAAGCATGCTCCCTTAAAATAGCATCTGAATGCGCCACTGAAAACGTGCCACTGTTTTCTGAAACTGCAAAATAGCACCAGGGAACGTTTTCGCCAGGAGCACAAGTTCATTCCCTAATTTACCGACGTGCGTCTGTGGAGGGAAGAGTCCGCTGTGCGTTGGGTGCAAAATAGGAATGATACATGCGTCGGTGTACAAAGTCAATTGTGCTGGGTGCAAAATAAAGCCCTTTATGTGTTTTGGCCATTCATTTACATGGCCTGAAAACGCAAACATTTGAAAACGGGTATCGTCTCTGAGTAAATTACAAAAATGTGAATTTGTGAAAACGGCAGCGTCATGTGTATTTCGTCTTCAGTCTACAGGCGCGTAGTGTTTCTTTACAAAGTGACACTGCCATCTAATGGCCTGGCATGAATAATACAGCCTTTTTAGTCATTTTAAAGGATCCATGTGAACGAAGGACGTTGTCGTCTATACATGAAAAACGCAAAGGAAAAACTTTTCCATTTTTAGTACATCGTTGTCAAGTAAACAGTTAGACGTCATTTAAAAGACATTGTTAAGAAACTAACATTAACTAACAATGAGCAATACATTTGTTACAGTATGTGTTCATCTTTGTTAATGTTAATTAATATAAAAATAAACTGTTCATTGTTAGATCATGTCAGCTATTTATAGGTACAACATTTTATTTTAATTATGTATTAGTAGGCCTAAATATTCAAATGAACACAAACTAATGAGTAAATGATTTAGAAGAGTTTTTCATTAATGTTAACAAATGGAATCTTGTTGTAAAGTTTTACAGACACGCTGTCTCGAAACGACGTGTGTTCTGCTATACAGACACACACTGAGCTCAAAAAAATAATTTGACTAAATTTGAAATTATTATTTGTCCAAATCCAATCAGTTCTGTATTCTATAATATTATAAATACATTACAATTAAATATAAATTATATTATAAACATTTTCCCCATTTCATGAAAAACTGACAAATCTTCAATTCATGAACGAATCCCATGAGATCTGAGCCTCGTCTGAATCAAAGACCAACAGTGCATCATCGCATCGGCTGTCTTTTCTTGCCTCTGAACAGAAGAGACTTCCAGGAGAGCAATATCTCGAAGCAGAGGTTTTTCTCCAACAGACAGAATGAGTGCAGATGCTAGCGATCAGCCGGGCCGGGCCGTGACAGCCGACACTGGGGGAAGCCGGCGCTCGGATGGCGCTTAAGAGCCGTGATGCTGAAGGGAAGCTGCCACTCTCCATCAGACACCTGCAGGCGGCCCGGCTCTACCTGACACCACTCTGCAGATGGGCCGGTCCCTCAGGTGGAGGCGGCCAAACACTCGCCATTAATCATTGCATAAACCTTGCCCAGAGGGAGAACCCAAGGTTAGCCATCATTTGGAGCTAAATTGAGTGAAAAATAGCTCTGGCAATGGGACGACTGTGTCACCGTCCCCTGAGAGCCCCCGCCAAGTGTGAAAACAGCTCTATCCAAGCAGCTAAGTAATCTGTCAGTTAGTTAAAGACATCATAATTCATTTAGCCTAATAAAGCCAAGAGTGATCACAGACGTGTCTGTTTGCTCTCGGATTTTGCTGCATTTATCTTCTTTATTTTGTTACATGCCCTTTGACTTTTTCTCAGATGCATAATCTCAAATGATATATGACTTTCATCTAAAGGATTATGGATGTGAACAATTGGCCTGGATTCTCTTAAAAAGGTGATTAGAAAACAAAATATTTTCTCAAATTGTGTAACAACATGACTTTTATTTTATTTTAATATAATTTTAACCATTATTAATCACCTTTAGTTCATTTGTAATGGGTAATTTTCAAATACAAATGTTCCATTTAGTCTCACAAATGATCTTTTAATCAATCTTTGTTTTGTTATACTCCATTAAAAGATAGTTTTACAAGCATTTTGCTGATTATTTTTAATTTACAGCATGACTGCAAGTCTGATATGGCTTTTATGCAACAGTTAAAAATAATTAATATTGAGTAACTGACCAAAATCCACCAGCCTATATTTCTTCAAAATATATTTCTGCTAAATCATCAAGCTTTGAGTCACCAAGCAACACACACACTGGAATCAGACTGGAACAGTTGTAATCGAAATTATTCAACACCCATTGCAAATCAGGTTTACTGGGAAATTTTACAGACTTTCAGCTGTTTGCGATGAACAAATAAAACAAAAGTAATTGAAATAGCTCAACACAACAAATGTTTCAAGTGGTTTCCACAAATTCAACTGAAAATGCAACTTTTAATGACTTCCATAGTCTCAAAATTATTCAACCCCCTGAACAGAACTTCTGTCAGGACCACTATCGTCAAATACGATTGACCATTAGCATACAGTTCTCCCTGCGCATCCATGCAGTCTAGCATGAATAAGAGCAATAACCCCCCTTAGGGTAAACAGAACAGAACCAACATGAATGTATTGCAGATATCATTAATTCAAGATTTTAATGTGCAACATAATTAGAGAATTTAGTCTGATTCAAGGGGAATAAGAAGGCCAAATGAAGAGAGGGGGAGCTGGGGAGGGAGGAGGAGCTGGGGAGAGAGGAGGAGCTGGGGAGGGAGGAGGAGCTGGGGAGAGAGGAGGAGCTGGGGAGGGAGGAGGAGCTGGGGAGGGAGGAGGAGCTGGGGAGAGAGGAGGAGCTGGGGAGGGAGGAGGAGCTGGGGAGGGAGGAGGAGCTGGGGAGGGAGGAGGAGCTGGGGAGAGAGGAGGAGCTGGGGAGGGAGGAGGAGCTGGGGAGGGAGGAGGAGCTGGGGAGGGAGGAGGAGCTGGGGAGAGAGGAGGAGCTGGGGAGGGAGGAGGAGCTGGGGAGGGAGGAGGAGCTGGGGAGGGAGGAGGAGCTGGGGAGGGAGGAGGGTAATTTGCTCCTGAGAAACGCGATATCTGCTGATAATACTGAAGGAGCTTATATATGAATACAGTGATAGGCGTCGTATTCCTACAGGTAGAGGATCAGCCGAGAGTCACTGATGCGAGCTTGACTAACGTGACCTGCCAGAACTGACGCTACGCTAGATGTCTCACAACAGCACAAATCTGTAAAACAGGTGTTGTCTCAAGCACACCTGATGCAACTAATCAAGGGCTTCATTAGTTTTACCAGGTGTGCTTGAGCTAGAACACATGAAATACCTGAACTGGCTAGATTGATTGAGTGTGACGTTTGTGTGGCAAAGTCAAAAGAAAGATCCAAAAAGTTAGGAGAAGATATCATCACCCTTCACAAACAAGGAACAGGATACAAAAATATAGGGAAGGAACTAAACGTTCCCAGAGACACCGTTGGAAGCATAGTTTGCAAGTTCAAAGTTGAAGGAACAGTGGTTACACTACCTGGGTGGGGCAGAAAAATGAAGCTATCAACAGCTGCAACCAGATTTCTGAGAAGGCAGGTTCAGAAAAACTCCCTGTTTGCCCTGTGTTTTGACCATTTGCCTGATATGTGAATTACGATTGTGATTACCTAATTGTGATTGTGATTACCTAATGATTGTGATTTCCCGATTAAACAATTACCCCTAATTAAGCTGTGTTTGGATCATCTTAAGTCTTTAAGCAGTACGTAACAGAAGACTACACCAACAATATATTCAGCAGTCTGTTCAACCCAGCTCCATCAGGGCAACCATCCCCTCGGGGACCACACCAGAGACTTTCCGGACATTTTCGTATCTCACAGGATTCCTGGACTTCACCCTCATTGACTCATACTGCTACAGACTAAATACTCCAATCTAATTCCAATCTCACCCGGGATGGTCCTTGAGGGTCACTAGCTGAGTTTCTGGACTATGTGCTAATGCGGAGTGGCTCCTCTTTCACTGTGGACGTTGTAGAGGAGGACCTTTCCCCTAAATTTTTTTTGAAGATTGTGTGTGTTGCATCCACCAGTTGGAGTGTGCGTAACAGGAGCAAAGGACACACAAGGGTTAACAAGGCCAAGGGTAACAAGACAATCAGAGTAATTAACATAGAAAACTACGAACGGACTACAAAACTGGCCCAGGAAACGAGGACACAACCTTCAACATAAAAGTCCCAACACGGCACATGTAACAGTAACTGTAATAAATTAAAACTAAAACTATTAAAAGTGTTTTCTGTAATTGAAATAAAATAAAATATAAAATAAATAAATAAAATATAAAATATAAATATTGGATGAAATACTTAAACTAATTGAAAAATTAAGTTTAAGCTGAAAATTTTTAATTAGGGCTGTCAAAAGATTAATCACGATTAATCGCATCCAAAATAAAAGTTTGTGTTTAAATAATATATGTGAGTGTACTGTGTATAATTATTTTGTATATATAAATACACACACATGCATGTATATATTTAAGAAATATTTGCATACATATACTGTATATATTTATATATAATTTATATTATATATAAATATAATTTTTTTATATATAAATAACACATTTTTCTTAAATATATACATGCATGTGTGTGTATTTCTAGATACAAATTTAATTATACACAGTACACTCACATATATTATTTAAACACAAACTTTTATTTTGGATGCGATTAATCGCGATTAATCTTTTGACAGCCCTAATTTAAATGAAAAAATTAAAGCTAAGTTGAAATATTAAATAACAAAATTGAATAAAAAAGACAAAAGCACATAATAAAATGACTAAAACTAAATTCAAAATGAAAATAAAAGATAATTCAAAACATAAATAAATACTATAATACTTTTAAATAATACTAGGTAACACTTCATTTCGATTGTCCACTTTAGACATTCTTCTAACTATAAGTAACAACTAACTAGCAGTCATTAGAGCATTAGTAGACTCTCCGCTTAATATCTGCCAACACTTTTGTTTTGCTCCTCAACAGATATTCTACTCACTATGAGTAACTTTGCATCTGCATGTCAACTAATTCTACAAACCCGAACAAACTACACATACTAGTTAGTTGACATGCAGTTGCAAAGTTACTTATAGAACATCTAAAGTGGAGAGTATCAAAATAAAGTGTAACCTAATTCATTAAAAAAAATAACACTGACAGAACCGAATATTGCTGAAACAAAAGTCACATCCACTATATGGGATCTGTGCAGTGACTGTAAACAGGTCAAAGCTATTATGAAATATTACATGGCTTGATCATTATAGAGCCAGAATCCAGGACCACAGTATAATTGGATTTTTTGCTGTTTTTTTTTTTTTTTTTTTTTTGTTGCATTTACTCTAAGTCAGTCTCAGTCTCTTGTCCAGCCTCTCTACAGATGTACAGTAACTGCCTGATGCACATTTACTGTATTACGTGCAAGTTAAAGATACATCTCACAGTTATAGCTTCAGATATGTATAACATGACTCAAGCTGGTCTTGATGACAGCATCGAGCTGAAGTGGGCCTGTACTGTAAGTGT
>NC_139981.1:31191715-31359215 GCF_963993115.1 Abramis brama | reverse complement strand
CCGGGGCAGGTTATGTTCTGGATTCAAGATCTCAGACCGAAGTTTGACCAATCAGCTGAGAGCAAAGAAACATATAGGTGACGTAACTTATTCCAAGTGTCTGTTACAATGACTTCACCTTTTCTTCCAAATCCGGTGGACATCTCAGCGCAAATTGTTTGACGAGCACTTCGTAGAGAAAGAGTTTTTAGCCAGACAAAATCCCCTTGCCTTAACTGATAGTTACTTGTACGAAAGATACAGATTTTCCGCGGAAGGAATGTCTTATCTTTGCGAACTTCTTAAACCGCGCATAAAGAATTTAACACGTCGAATTCATGCACTTACTGTACCGCAAATATTGCGTTGCATTTTTTATTTTTTTATTTGCAAGTGGTACATTCTTGCACGGTGGGTGACGCACAGAAGCTAGGGGAAAACATATGTTTGTCGAACCATTCGCAAGGTGGTCCTTGCTCTGCAGGAGTACATGAAAAGTTTAACTAATAATGTTCCCCGGACATTTATCGACCATGTCCATAAAAGAGGGCTTTTATAAAATTGCCGGTAAGATATATTGATAGGGTGACATCACATGAACACTTTTTTTTTTTTCTCAAAAAGCAAATTTCACAAATGTACTATACAATATAATACATGTTAAGAATTATTTTTAATCTTTTTTATTATTCTTCTGATAATCTTATGATAGGATTCCCAAGTCATTGCAACATGTATGCAGTCTATTGCTCCAATCTCCACTGCTCTAGGGAACATGAGGCAGATTATGTTAATAGGAAGTCCTATCACAGCCTTAATGTTCAGGTAGAGATGATGTGAATATGTGAGATGATTATTTTCTGTGAGATGAATCTTTAAATTAATAGTAACTTTAACAGATATAACAATGATCTACTAAACATTTCATCTGCAGACGACTTGTGGTCATGAACATATGATCAAGTTTGGATGCCAAATGGCCTGGCTCCAGTGCTTGTCTCACAAATTTCCCATGAGTCTGTGTTGTGTCAGCGCTTTGAGGAAAGCAAGTTAAATTTGGTACAGTACAAAACACTGTTAATTTAAACTGAGATAGAAAAACCTACACAATAACCCCCTATCATGACCCTCAGACAGGGCCACAGCACTGCTTCAATGTGGCCCTCAGTAAAACCAGAGTGAAGATAGAGATGACCTTTGGCATCCTAAAGGCACATTTCAACTGTGTTCGGCGCTTCAGAGTCACCAGAGCGGGCATCACAGATAGTGGCTGCATGGGCCATTCTGCACAATATAGCCACCAGTAGAAAGGAGCGAGAAACAACACAAAACCAGCTTCTCCCCGATGAAACTGACCCGATCACACTTGACCACCCAGCTGGTGCAGATGTAGATGCAATCACCATACAATATTACACTTAATAAAAGCACATTGAAACTGCAGATATGTCTCAAACTGTTTTATTGGTTTTGTGGGATGGGAGGGAGAAAGAGAGCAAGAGAAAGTTGCATTAATAAATATTCATACTAAAGTGTTACTTGGTTAAATAAGTTATACTATATATACTATATAACTATATACATACTGAGATCAGTTTTATCCAGCTGTTTGATTTTGTTTGGAGCCTCCTCAGCTCACAGTCAGCTCCTTTAGTGTGCAGTCTAGTTCAAGACTCCTTTTGTACAGGGCCCTGACTGAGTCTGTTTCCACCTGAAACATAATTCCACCACAAACATGATCATTACAAGTTTTCTGGAGGCTCATCAAATCACAAAAAGTTCCTTGACTTCCTACAAACACAGGACTGACTGTAATTTATGTCAAGGGTTTTAAATCCTTACACATTTCTTCTGAAGCCCATTGAGGTAGAGGCCTCAGTTTCTGGGGCAGGTTGTGAAAAATCCTACAAAAGAGATGTGTAAGGGCCAGTCTCTTTTTTTATGCCACACATTCAAATGTTTGCCATAATAAAAAGCCCAGTGCATTCACATCAGCAACTGTCTGAGAACACACAGATAGAGTGTCTTCATCATTTGCTTCACCCTAATAGTGTGTGTGTGTGTGTGTGTGTGTGTGAATGTGTGCTAGCTTCAACAGGGACACTGTATTTCCCTCTACTGCAGAAGATACAGTCAGCCATATTTAAAACTTAAAAGTAGTAATGTATTGCACACGTACCCAGTGTTACTTGCTTAGAGGAGCCAGCACCAGGGTCAGATTGTACAGCACCTGTAATCCCATCCATAATCAGCTGTCCCTTATTGCCTACTCAGAGCCAACTCCTCCGCCACAGTGTATTCTGGTTTTCTGAATTTAACTCTTTATTTCTGTTTGCTGCAAACAAGTGTGATAAAATGTTCACAAAAGTAATAAAAGGTTGTGGTAAATACTCTTTGAATTAACTCCTTGAAATAACCTTTGAATTATATTTTTATATTTTGTCTTTATCTGCTGCCAAGAACATTTGGAGTTGGGGTTGCATCTAAAAATCAATGAATATTAATCTTTCTTAGTACATACATGCACATTTTTTATATATTATAAAAATAAGCTATAGGCTATATTACACATATAGGCATACATATATACATACATAATTTTACATAAATATAGAACGTATTTGTTTAACTTACACATTAACCATCAGCAATCTTTCTCCAACAGTCTTCTCTTGCTTTGGCAGCAGAGAACGTATTGTTTCGAGCTTGAAATACATATTTAAATTCATCGTAATTATGAATGATTATCTCTTGCTCCTCCGCAGAAAAATATATCGCTCTCGTCTACCCGCGATTGGTTGTTCAGTGTCGACGTCACTCTTTTACGTGCACGCGCACGTGGAGTAATCATAGCTTGAGGATCAAAGCCTGAGTTGACAAAGAAAGTTGATGAGCTGCATCATGGTACCAATAAAGCCTGATTGCATCGGTTCGGTTTTGTCAACTCAAAACTAATCCTGTAACCCCGAGTTTGTTCAGCTACCTTCATGGTACAGGCCCCAGGGATGTCAAACTCAGTTCCTGGAGGGGCACATCCCTGAAGAGTTTAGCTTCAACCCTAATTAAACACACCTGATCAGCTGATCAAGTCCTTCAGGCTTATTTGAAAACTGCAGGTGTGTGTGTGTGTGTGTGTGTGTGTGTGTGTGTGTGTGTGTGTGTGTGTGTGTGTGTGTGTGTGTGTGTGTGTGTGTGTGTTGAAGCAGGGTTGGAACTAAACTCTGTAGGGCTGTGGCCCTCCAGGAACTGAGTTTGACACATGTGGTTTAGACTCGACAAAGTAGTAACAAACACAAAGATTGTTTACATTTATTGTGTATGTTAATGATTGTCTTTATTTACATTAGAGAGTTCTTCAAGATGAGACGAATCTGTCTTAGTAAAAATGATTGGGTGGACATAAAATGGAATGGAGGACTAATTAGCCATTCCAAACAACGAGACGGGTACAGCTGTGGAGTGTTTGTAATGCAGGTTGGTTTTCCTCAATAAACTGTGAAAACAAATTCTTATAATAAACTCTAACAGTTTTGTATAAATTTGTGGTGCAAAATGTTGATTTTTACATTTAATAATTTAGTCACTGTACATGAAGATGATCCAAATAGTCTACTGAATATGATTTATGCACTTAGATGTACAGTATGTGTTTTTTTTGTACGTGTTGCTGATGTGGTGAAACAATCTCCCCTGGAAAATAAAAAAACCTTAACTTATCTTGAATTATGTAGATGACAAAAGAAGTTGTTGGTGCTTTCCCAAGTATCCCTTGCCATTTTGCAATACACTCAGCCAGGGAGCAAATGAAACATATGCGACTGACGATGGCAGAGGAACTTCTGAAAGGCTCAGGTTTTTTATTTCTTGTACAAAAACGCCTGTCATAAAGTGTAGATTTGTTTTATCACTTTAAACCACACACTTTGTAACACCATACTATTCTTTTTTTAAATGAGGAATACAAGATCTGTAAAAATTTTGTGGTAAACATATGGTAATGTATGTTATGCTATTTACAGTATGCACCATTTGTCAACACAGCTAACATATAACTCTGTGTTTTCAGTATTCAAGAGGGGACATTGTTGCTCATTATGTGCTGCCTCAAAACCCCCAGTGGTGGTGCTGAAACATTTTGGGTGGGTAATGTAGCACTGATTATACAATTTGGTAACACTTTATAATAAGTATACAGTAATAAAGTACATACACATTAGCAACCATTTTTGTTACTTATTTATTTATTATTTAGTCAATTCATAGTTTATACATTGTAGTCTCTACATTGTTAATATTTAATAAGCTATATACAAAATAGTAAGTTTCTGAGTCATTGTCACTGTAACACAATTATTATTGTTTAATCAGCTCGTAGTAAAAAAAAAAAAATTGGTAATGACTAAATTATTCTCACTTTAGATTAGGTCACTGAACATTGGAAAATTGAATTGGAATTGAGTGATAAACTAATTGATTACTGAGCATTATTATAAGGTTATTATTATCTTTTAACAGATTGAATGTCACCGCTGCAAGAGGTGGTTCCATGTGGCATGCCTTTCTATGTCACGAAAGGAGTTCAAGAGAGTTCAGAAGGTTGAGTGGAAGTGCTGCCTATGCAAATAGTTGTGGATTGGTCACTGGTATTTGTACAGTTCCCTACAATTACCAAAAAAAAAGTCAAAGGCCAAAAAAGAGTCTTTTTGGCAGCCGACGGAAATAAAATGAATACAAATAAACATGTTTGATATATTAAGATATTTTGTATCATAATTTTTTATTGCACTTTAAATATTGTCATATTTTGTATATGATCCCATACAGTAGTGAAATCTAAAAGGTGTGCTTCATGCATGAGACCTATATGAACAATGTAAAGTTGGTTTTATGACTGTAAGTCATTGTCTTCAAATGCTATTGAGCTTTAAATATAGTCATATTTTGTGTATGAGCCCATACAGAAGTGAAATGCATAGCAATATTTGCATATGGTTTAGCAGTTTATTGTCATAAATATCAAAAATATTAAAGGTGTGCATCATACATGAGACCTGGGTGAACAGTTTGATTTATGACTGCAAGTCATTGTGTTCAAATGCTATTGAGCTTTAAATATTGTCATATTTTGTGTATGATCCCATACAGTAGTGAAATACATAGCAATATTTGCATATGGTTTAGCAGTTTATTGTCATAAATACCAAAAATATTAAAGGTGTGCATCATACATGAGACCTGGGTGAACAATGTACAGTTTGATTTATGACTCTTCAAATGCTATTACAATGTTTACATGGTACAATTTCTGGTAAGCTACGCTTTTTTATTATTTAAATTCAATTATTGTGATTTGTTTTAATATTGACTCATTTGGATAAATATTAGGTAGGCTACACAAGATAGGCATTAATTTTTCTCAAGAAAAAAAACATCTCACCTAATGCTGTAAACATACAGAGAGCCCTATCAGCTGGCAGTATTATTTAAGGTTAAAAATAACACAAATTAAATATAATGCTTTTTTTATTATAATAACAACTTTATTTAATGATACAAGTAAAAATATAATAAATATGTAATATAGTACACATATTTAGCAAAATACTCTCTATAGCTCTATTTTTCTAGTGACATAATTGTTCTCCAGCTGTTTTATTGACCCCTTTGTTTGATTGATTGGTCGACTCGATATCATGTATGAGGAATATACATTTCGGTAAGTTGTACTGTATCTTTTAACAGTGTTCATTCGTGTTTATTTTACTATTAACTAGTAGAGATGATCGGTTCACGTGCCGCTGGGGATCTGTCGCGTCACATTTACAAGCGCCAAAACGGTATTTATTGTCTGAATTTCGTAATAAAAGTGACAGAATCTGAGAGCTGAGATTTTTTTTATATCATAAGTAACCTGCTCTGTCTAGTCTGTCGGTGTCAGTGTCCTCTTTGCTTCGCGATTTTTCTGTGCGTGAGAAAATGGATGTGTGGCGTGAGAGCGTGTGAAAAGTGTCAGTTGCGTGAGTCTCACGGTTAATGCGTGAAAGTTGGCAGCTCTGTTTAAAATGGTTCTAAAGTGTGCATTTCCTGGATGTCCGAATCGTGAGAAACCAACGAGAAAACGTAAAAGTGCCTTACCAATGCCGCAAAATGAATGGCTTACCTTTCACTTTCCCATCAAATGATCATGAGCGTCGTCTTCTCAGTTCTCGCGCATGCGTCGTGGCGCTTTCGTGAACTCACTCAGACCCACACAGAAGAAAATTAATAGTTGAATCAATAAAGTCGTTATTAGGGCCCAAGCCCTGAAAGGGCGAAGGCCCTATTGTTTTCGTAAGGATTATTATTTTTATTTTATTTTTTTTATTTTTTTTCTTCATTATTTTTTTTTTGCCTTTTTGCCACTTTTGGGGCCCTTAACCCAGATAGCAATTACGTTTGGGCCACATGTGGGTATTATCTGGCACATATGGCCTAGATGTGGCATGGCTGAACAGATATGGGCCAAATTGTAGCCATATTTGTTTTGCCATAACTTAAAAATCTGCGGGAAATGCTCTCTTGGTTCACAACTGATATTGAGGTATATGGCCCAGATAACAACGAACACATGAGAACCATATGTGGTTGAGCTATGGCACACAGTGAGAAACACCGACTTGTGGTAAACATTTGGCTTATACGTGGAAAAACACAGGAATCCTGAAATCGAATGCGGCAAACATCCGCCGTTCCACACCTCAGGTTGCTCTGCATCTTCCCTCCTATTGGTGGAGAGACTACGGCGCGAGTTTGACTGCGACGCTGGGCAGCTGACGCCATTTACTCTGCTTTCCTCACGACTGTGTACATTCAGGTTAGGTAAGTGATGTTTTGGCATTTTAAAGTCATATAAAAGAAATATGCAGCATTATGTGTCAATATTGCATGTTATTATGCGTTTAGTTATTCGTTTCATCGAGGAAGGGGTTGAACTAGCTAATATTTTCCTCTGTTTACTGCTATAACTTAAAATAAAGTTTAATGTAACTTAACTGTTAACTTAGGCTATAGCAGTTCGCTGGTTTGCGTTTTAAATTAAGATGTTTTTGTTTATAAATCAACAGCTCACTGCCGTACACATATAAAATAGTATAGTTTGTCATTGTGTAGTAGTATTTGTGAATTTTAGGCGACGCGGTCCAATGTCGGTGTTACTGTTTGTCAAAAAACCTAAATCCTAATTTGTGTTCACAATCATTCAACTAATCATAATAATATAAAAATGCCAAGAACAATTAATACGTGTGCATTATTGTATGTATCTTTTTATCTTTGTATTTATCTAACTCTGAAATGATATTATTCATCCAAGACTTTTTCTCATGACTTTTCCCTCTTTAAATTTAAAGTTGTAACGTCTTTCGATACAATACCTGATTAAAATAACTTGTTAACATGAACTAATAATGAACTGCACTTCTACTGCATATATTAATATGTGTTAATGTTAATTTCAACATTTACTAACACATTCAAATAAAAAATTGTACTTGTTAACTTGGCCTATGCACTGTGAACTTACATGAACAAACAATGAATTGCTGTATTTCTGTTAACTATCAATTAATTGAACGGCCATTCACTGTCATTATAAAGCTTGGAAGAGGCAGGAAATTTTTATAATTACTCTGATTTCTAACGATAGAGATTATATATACCATGCTATGGTATACTGTCATACCGCCCAGCCCTAATGTGCGGTATGGGTGGGGCAATGACAATAATTTCCATATTGAAAACCTAGAAAATATGGTTTCAGATGGAGTAAGTAATAGTTTATAGGGTGGTCTATTTAAATGCATATTTCAACCACTTACCCAATTTTTTTTTTTTCCTATCAGATTACCTATCTGGGTCTGGTTGGTGGCTCTGACCTGGATAACACCGTGTGGAGAGTGCTGAAAAGCACTTTTACAACTGCTGTTGCACGTTGATGAATTGGAGAGAAGTCAATGGGAAGATTGGTGTCCAACGCCTGGTCGTAAAGGAAGTTGTCATTGGTGAGACCTTTTTTAGAAGTCCCTTTTATTTGTATTGCACTTTGCACAATACACAACTTTTCAAAACCGCTTTACAGAACATTGTATTTTTATTTCCGTTATCTCAGTAATAGTAATAGTCAAAAATTCATTCCCTATGACTTAGTGCAGGCGCTAACGGCTCCAGGTTTATCTCGTAAATTACTCCACTAATAATGCCCAGAATGGCACCAAACTTATACAGTAGTAAAAATAGGTTCTGAACTCAAAAAACGAGGCATTGGAAAGTTTGTAAGTACATCAGGAGTTTATTTAAATAACACTTGCCTGACGGCGAATGCTACTGCTAACTCGGACGTTGGGCTCACAGAAAGCGATGCGCAAGGATGAAGTGTATTATTGTTTATCAGAAGCAATCGAAATATTATTGTAATGTTGTTGTTATTATGAATGCATTATAAATAAATAAAAATTATTTACAGTATTTATAATTATTATTTAATAATAATTACAGGGGATGGGGTTAGCTATTCTGGTTTTCCCTCTTTTTTTTGTCATTACCTGATCACATCCGTGGCTCACTTAAGTGACTGTTATTATTATTGAAATTATTATTGAAACTTGCCAGCTCAGAAAGTTAGTAAAGACATTGTTAAAATAGTCCAAGAATACAGTGGCTCAATCTTAAGTTTATCAAGTGTTGAGAATACTTTTTGTGTGCAAAACAAGCAAAAATAACGACTTTATTCAACTCTTCATTTTTTTCTCTAAGTGAGTTCACGTAGTGTAACGGCAGAGCGCTTCTTTGTTGTACGTCAGAACGTAGGCTCACGATTGGCCAGGATCCCACACATGACCAGCGTCTGTCAATAGTGAGTCTACGCTCTGACGTACAACCCAGAAGTTGGAAAAACTTGAGGGTAATTACAGACAGAATTTTCATTTTTGGGCGAACTAACCCTTTATGTTCCTCCTTGCATTCAGTACTTGGCCCATTATTGTTTGTGTGTTTCTGCTTCCAAATTGTCTCGCATCATTGCGGATTATCTTGAGTTTATTATGTGTTATTAAAAACACTTATTTTTGTAGACTCTTTGGACTAAAACATGACATTAATGCTATCTGTGTTGGTGTGTTTTTACATTAGAGTGTGCATGTCTTTAAAAAAAAAAAGCAGAATACATGCAGTGCTGTAAATTTTAACCGGTTGTTGGTGCAAAAGTATTCTAAAAAAAAAAAAACTTTCATACAGTGGTAATTCAGAGGTGTTTAATTTGTTAATAATTGCAATTAAAATATTAAAGGAAATTTACATTAATGATTTTTTTTTTTCATTCTCCTGCAGCTCTAGCTTCCAGGTTGTATTGCTGCTAACATTATT
The DNA here is from genome assembly GCF_963993115.1 of Abramis brama. NCBI lineage: Eukaryota > Metazoa > Chordata > Actinopteri > Cypriniformes > Leuciscidae > Abramis > Abramis brama. The sequence continues at coordinate 31,349,837 of NC_139981.1, read as the reverse complement.
TAAATTCTTCTTTATTGCAGGTGCAGTCAGGCAGAATCCCCTTACTGGAAAAGGTCAACACATTGCCGACCCTCATTGGAGACTTCTCTGCACATCAACACACTTCTCAACTCTTTACCTTTCAAGTTTGCTTTAACTTTCTCAATTTCTCTTTAAAGTTCTCTTTACCAAGTTACTGTGATTTATTTGTATTACTCTCATTAGACTAATTGAACATAACATTAATACACGCTTTGATCGAGTGTTTTGAACTTTGGTGTAAAAAAATAGCTTTGAATGCTATTTATATGATTGATTTGTATTCTTCAATGTTTTCAACTGAATTCTACTTAAAATAAGTACAACTGAGTAGCTGTAATTCTATGTATTCTTAAATGTTTTCAACTGAATACTACTGTAATTATTAAATTCAACTGTTGCTGTAATTATATTTATTTTTATGAAATGTTCAACTGAATACTACTGTAATTATTAAATTCAACTCTTGCTGTAATTATATTTATCTTTATGAAATGTTTTCAACTGAATACTACTGTAATTAAGTACAACACTTTAGCTGTAATTATTTAAATGCTTGTAAAAATAAATACTTTTGAGTACATTTGTTGTTGAGTGTTTAATTTACCTGTGAGTTAATAAGACTTTAAAAACTGTCAGCTGCATGTGGGCCACATAAGGGCCGTTAGATTTTAACAGAACTCAACCATACTAAAGTTGCATACCAGGCTCACATATGGGCCACATGAAATTGTAGTATTTGGCTCATGCTTGGTGGAGTTATGGCAGTCCTTTGGTTCAGTTCTGGCAAAGGAGATGTGGGCCATATCTGGGCCGGCAAACACAAACTAATCTGGGCCACAGCTCAGCTGTTTATCTGGCCCACATCTTTGCCAAAGGTAATTTGCTGACTGGGAACATGCTCAAAAACTCTTGAAACTTTGCACACAGGTCAGAACCCGCGGCCATCAGGACCGGACTGAAGCTGGTACCCGGGCGTGGCAGGGGGGCTCGACAGCGCCCCCTGGAATGGGGTCCGAAATCTTGGTCCATATATCAAACACGCTTGCATGTAATAATATGAAACTCAGTACACATATAGATCTCATCGGGCCGAACAACTTTCGTGCTCTAAGTTTTACAAAAGCCCAACAGGAAGTCGGTTATTATACGTTGTTTGGAAAACGCATACAATGGAATGTGAAATACTCCTCCTAGGGAATTCATCCGATCGCCGCCAAACTCGGTGTGAATGAAGTCAAGACATTGAGGATGAATTCTTGCGAACAGATTTTTGATATCTCGAACGGTTTGGCCGTGGCGAGGAAACGAATTTATGGCGAATAATGGGACACAGGAAGTGTGTTATAACTTCTGCATACATTATCTGATCTTACTGAAACTTCAGCAGTGTGTTCGTTGTAAGAGGCCGATCACATGGATGTGACTATTGTGAGTCAAAGTTATACCGCCACCAACTGGCAACAGGAAGTGTGTCACTTTCAAAATGCTTTGAAATCACTTTCTTATTTTTACCCGATTTGCTTAAAACTTTATGTGTATAATGTAGACACACGGCAGATGTAGACCTGTGAAAGGATTATTGATATCTTAGATACTGTTGCCGTGGCAATGCATCAAACTTTAATATTCTTTTCGGATGCTTTTGAGACTCTTCACATGCTTGAAAACAAATGAAACTCGACAGACACATCACATTTATTATACAGTAGACATGTGCAAAGTTTCAGAAATGGGCGTGGTGGAATGGCTCAGTAGCGCCACCTTTAGTCAAAAATGGGGGCTTAGTTTTTCCTAGAATCACAAAACTTGGTAGGTGTATTGTTCTCATCAAGCAGGACACCTTTCTAATTTACAGTCATTACCTCAGACCCACAGGAAGTCAGATATTTTGGTTTGAATGTGGATTTTCTGGAGAATTTTCTCTCTCTCTCTGTGTGTCTGTGTGTGTGTGTGTGTGTGTGGGGGGGTGGGGGGGGGGGGGGGGGGATTTGTCTATTCCATTTAATCTTTGTTCTTCAAGGTTTCAGGGGCTTTTGGGGCCCTTAACGTGCTCAAAAACTCTTGAAACTTTCCACACAGGTCAGAACCCACGGTCATCAGGGCCGGGCTGAAGCTGGTACCCGGGCGTGGCAGGGGGGCTCAACAGCGCCCCCTTGGACACGGTCTAAAAACTTGGTCCATATATCAAACACGCTTGCATGAATTAATATGAAACTCGGTACACATATAGATCTCATGGGGCTGAACAACTTCCGCACTCTAAGTTATTAGCTCCGCCCAACAGGAAGTCGGCTATTATGGGTTGTTTGAAAAACGCATGCTGTGGAATTTGATGTACTCATCCTAGAGAATTCATCCAATCGCCTCCAAACTCGGTCAGCATTAAGTCAAGACATTGAGGATGATAAATTCCGGACGGATTTTTGATATCTCGAACGGTTTGGCCGTGGCGAGGAAACAATGGCGAGAAAAGAGAAACACGAAGTAATATAACTTCTGCATACGTTAACTGATCTTGATGAAACTTCAGCAGTGTGTTCGTGGTAAGAGGCCGATCAGATGGATGTAACTATTGGGAGTCAAAGTTATAGTGCCACCAACTGGCATATATATATATATATATATATATAAATATAGCTGCGAGCAGCGATGGAGGGCCCAAGCCGGTGATACCGCCACCCCGGTGGCTTTAGTGTAACTAAAGGCACCAGGGTGGCGGTGCCACCGGCTTGGGCCCGCAATCGCTGCTCGCAGCTATATTTATATATATTTTTTGTTTGGTTTTTTTTGCGCACAAAAAGTTTTCTCGTCGCTTGATAAACTCAAGGTTGAGCCACTGTAGTCACTTGGACTATTTTAACAATGTTTTTACTTACTTTTCTGGGCCGGCAGAATTAAATTACATAGAAGCCTATGAAGAAGTAAGACAGCTCTCAGATTTCATCAAAAATATCTTAATTTGTGCTCCGAAGATAAACAAAAGTCTTACGGGTTGGAACAACATGAGGGTGAGTAATTACTGACAGAATTTTAATTTTTGGGTGAACTAACCTTTTAAGGTATACCTTAGCAAGCACATCTTAACCTTTTTAACTCCCAGTTACAAGCAGCTCAATCATTATCTGATCATCATGTACCGGATGATTCACTTAATCAGATAGCGTTTGACACATGCTGTACATGCTGAATGTGTTTTTATATGACGCTGCATCAAAGTGTTCTGTTTAGAATAAACACAATGTTATCACTGTTGATGTTCTCAGCTCAGGAATGTGAACAGTGACAGAGATAGTGAAGGGCTCTGTCTCTGTAAGCAGTCTGGCTTCACATCATCAGAAGTGTCAACAGAAGGAAGTTTGGCGTTCTGGTCGATCAAAGTTAAACTCTTGGATTCAATCATCCAAGCATTAAGTCTGCTTGTTACTTAAATTATGTTTTATTTTAACTGCTCTGTAACTGCACCAGTAGATCAGTTTTATTCACATTACAAAATGTAAATAATACAATATCCAACAAAGCATGGTTTATCATACACTACAGTAAGTTGTTGGAGTAAATGAAACAAAGATTATTGGAGTATGTTAAAAAAAAAAAAAAAAAAAAATGATATGATTAATAAGTTATGACACCTTCCTAAAATAATTGCCCAAGTCATTTTTTTTTCAGGTTTCTCAGTAAACACAAAAAACTGAACCAATAATTGAGAGGTTGAGTAGATTTTCGTTCTTCTTGATGCAGCTGCCATCTTGAAAAGCTTGTAAAATTGCCTAAGTCGACTTAGGCAAAATAAAACGGCCTAAGTCACACTCTTGACATAGGCCATTATACTACAGGGGTAGAATTGCATGATCTGTTCAACTGAGGATGTGGGTGATTTTACCAGATGTGGCCAGCATCATGAGGAGAAGATTTATGAAAAAAAAAAAAAAAAACTGTTTTATTCTAAACAGAATAAAAAAAACTGTTTATTCTAAACAGAACACTTTGATGCAGCGTCATATAAAAACACATTCTTATGTAGGATGTCCTGTGCTGTACAGCATGTGTCAAACGCTATCTGTGATTAAGTGAATCATCCGGTACATGATGATCAGATAATGATAATGACTTAGGCAATTATTTTAGGAAGGTGACGATATGTTTTTGCATGCTTTAACTCATCACTTTTCAACTTTTTAAAAATAGATTATACAAGATTCAACTCATTTTTAAAGTCAGTTTAATGTAATTTAAGTTGAAATGACTTGATTTTTTATTTTTTACAGTGTAGGCTAGGTGTCCTTAACTATGTACTTCAAAATGAATTGTTTGGTACATTGTACTAATTGTGTTGATGTTGTATTGCAAAACACTTGTGCTGCTATTGAGCAGGATATGAGTAAGGTTAGGTGGTATGGGTACAGTTAAGGGTAGGTTAAGGATTAAGGAAAGGTCAACAGAAGGTCAATGCAGCTGCATTTACATTAAGGTACTTTTAAATACAAGTATGCTACAATATAAAACATGTATGTACACAATCAGTGCATTGTATTGCAAAATTATTCATTTAAATATTAGTTACACTTTATTTTACAGTACATGTACTTACAGTGTACTTACCTAATAAAGTATTGGTTAATATAAAGTAAATACATGGATTAAGGTTAGGTTCAAGGTTAGTATTACCCAGTTATTTTAATTGCTATAATAAGTAAATGTATGTGGAACAGAACTGTAAAATAAAGTGCTACCTAAATTTTAGTATATAGAAGTTAAAGACATTTAATATACTTGCTGCTTCCTACTTGTGAAATCGTGAGAAAAAAAAAAAGTCAGTAGGCTATATATTTCTGACCACATCCATTGAAAACACACATATTTCATCACTATTTGTTTCTAGAAGTAGCTTATCCCTGCAGTTTACACAGTATCCCGTTTACACTTTGCACACTGTCTGTATGGGTGTGTTTGAAACACGTCACGTTTGCATATCCACAAAAACGCTATAAAAGTGCAAAAGCTCAGATTCCAACAGACAGTTGGACAACATAGACACTGCATCACCAAAACACAGATCTACAATGAAGGCCTTGTTCGTCCTGTTCCTGTTGCTGCCTCTCTGCATGGGTGAGTCAGGAACTGCTTGCATTGTTGTTTGACCAGATCACACCAGATAATTTACTTTCTGCTGAAGGTATTGTACTAGCTGAAAATAGATTAAATTACGTGGATTTCTACGGCATTAGCTGTTTTTTCTCTTGCACACTCACTTTATATTACTGTGTTAAGTTTAATTGAAATATTTGGCAATTTACTACAATAGGTATTCCCACTCAATCCAAAGACGATCATGTCTGGTGAATTGGAGACACTAAATTGAGAGAGAGAGAGAGAGAGAGAGAGAGAGAGAGAGAGAGAGAACATTTATTATTAAGTATTTATCATTTGTCTTAATCATTAGTATTACTCAGTGTTCACAGCAACATCAATGTAAAGTGTGACTAAGAGTTAAAATGTAACAGTTAAGGTGAAAAGTATATATATATGTATGTACCTTATACCTTACCCAATACCTTAATATATATATATATATATATATATATATATATATATATATATATATATATATATATATATATATATATATATTGTGTTAATGGCATCATTTAAAATAATACTATTCAAAAGTTTGGGGTGCGTAAGATTTTTTATGCTTTTCAGGAAACTCAGCATACTTTTTTATTGGCTTTAGAAATTATCATAAATTATCATTTGAAAGTTTAAATGCTCAAAATACAATCATGTACAAACAGTTTTGAAATTGGACTGTGTCACCATGGAGACAGTACTTTAAACCCTTTTAGCTGCTCTGGTGTCATGTTTCGTATTACAAAATTTACTGCATTAGAATCAACTTTTTCTTATTTTGACAAAACATATCGTTGGAGAGACTCGAGGTTCCATATTTGGTGACTGTTTTGTGATAGAAGTGATAAATGTATTAGTTTTTCTCAATTGCTAAAACACTAAAACCCATTGGCTGAACAAAGTTCTCAGTTGCCTGAACTCATTTATCTAATTGTGCAGTCTGTTGTCAATACCTTAAACCATTTCACATGGTAAAACACAATTTGCAGATCTCACTTAGACTTTTCAGCAAAACTCTAAACACATTCTCATTCTCAAAACACATTCTGCACTCTAATGCACGTCATCCATACTGGTAAGCACAAGAGGCAACAATAAAATACCAATAGAGAACACATGTCATTGATTGAACACAACCGCTCAAAACTGATTTAACCTGTTTCAAAAGATGTGACACAACCAAAATAAGCCAGATCAGAGAGCAAACAGCTTGTTGAAGGTGGGAAGGAGAAAGTCTGAGAATGGATAGAAGAAACAATGTGAGAGTATGTGAGGTGGGCGACGAGGAGGAGGAGGGACAATATTGCTTGTGATGTCGATGAAGTGCTCTGGCCTGGCCTGACCCAGCCCAAAGACAAGAAGAAGCACACTGATCACATGTTTACTCCTTTGATTTTTGTCCCTTTTAGACAAATTGTATGTCCCTGAACATTGTGCTTTCCATTTGTTAACAGTACTGACTGCTCAATAGATTTTGACTGGTTCATATCAACAAAGAACAAGAATTACAGTATCACAGAGACAAAGGACAAGTTTGTGAGATGCAGGGTTCAGTACTGTAAAAATAGGGGTACAAGGAGGAGGAAGAACAAAAAAAAATTGCAAAGAGCAGAGTTGTAATTTCTGATCAATTTTGAGCTACTATGATAGAACATGTTTCCGTTCATCAAAAGACAGTGACAGAAAAATATGAAATTTGTTTTGAGATTACAGTTTTTTCCAACTTCTTACACACGTTTTCAAAACTCTACACACAATTCCCCAAACTGCACACACAAAATGCAAAATGCCTCACACTGCATTCAAAATGCAATAAACACAAGTCAGAATGAAACATTAGCATCAAATGGCAAACACTTCTTTCACAATAGTACATTTTTGGATATACCATGTAAACACTGTTGTTCTAAATCTAAAGCTCTTTGGTCTTTCATAGGCTTATATCTACATTTCAATACAATGTTCTACAGTGAAAGTAATCTGATGTAACAAGTACACTGTAAACACCAATGCAATGTAGAAACAGAAAATATTTATTAGGCCTAACATTGTTGTTTACAGTAGCATACAACAAAACCATAAACATATGTTCTGTAAACCAAAAGTATATTCTTTAGAATACAGTATACAGTAGAATATGGGGGGGGGGGTCCCAGGAACCCATTGTTCAAAACAGATCATCTGACCTTTGACCTGTTTAGGCCTATACTACAGTAAAGCAGTGATTGGTTAGTGATCAGCAATTTGTGTTTGCACATGAGGAGTGTGTGTGTGTAACCTGGGCTGTGTTCAGCCCCGACAAAACGTTGCACAACATTTTTTAAACAGAAACGGTGATGCGTTGAACACACTGTTCTGATGATGCAAGAGTTGCAACTATGGCAGCTGAGAAGGCCATTCTTTGTGTTCTTTGTGAAGAATTTTCGGAGCCTGATGAAGTCGGTATAAATATGTGTTTATTAATACTACAAAATATGCCCGATGTTACAGTTACTGCACTTGCCGCCCAGAACAAAAGAGAACATCCCAATCGAGTGAAGGGATTGCTGAAACTGAAATGGAAGCACACATCTTACCTAATTCAGACTAAAACACATCTATTTAGCCTCACATACTGACTTTATTTGTAGCTCATACTGTTTTAATACCCTGTATTTTCTTTCTCATTTTTAGGAAAAACACTTAATTACCATTGTTTATTTCTATACTTGCAATGAAGCTAAAAATATAAACAACTACATCATTATGTTGATATCCTATATTTTTTACAATAAAACTTTCGACAAACATGTCTTCTAATATCCTCAGTTGTTGTGTATACCGAGCTGCACATAGACAGTGGAGCTGCATCAAACAAATTTGTAAATTACTTTCCTTGAACCCATTGTGCGAGTTCACTTTAATACCACGTGCTTTATATACATGTTGCTGCTGATTGGACTTTAGTTCTGACACACCCACCAAACAAGAGAAAACGTATCTCAAACCCGGTGCATGCCGTTTCCAGGAAACATGACGTTCAACCCGGAAACCGTAGCAAAACGTTGCGCACCGTTTTGAACTTGAACGTGCCCCTGGTGAATAAGTGTAGTATTTTGATTGGTTGTGTTTGGAAAAGGAAAGCAAGTCACTTCCTGTTAGATTTTTGTGTTTTAGGTAGAGAATTGTGTGTAGTTTTTCGAAAAAAGTGTTTAATGCAATTGAAAACTGAGTCAAAGGCTGAGAAATAGCTTATGGTTTTGGAGATTTGGTATGTAGTTTTGCACTTTGAGTGAGAGGTTTCAAAAATCGTGTGACATGAAAAGATTTAGTGTGTAAGCAGTTGGAAAAAAACTGTAAAAATGGACTTCTCCCTGAGAACTATGTTTCGAACAATGTGTTTTCTATTTTTTGGTGTATTGTTTACTGACTGCTTGGTATCATTTTGATCACTTTGTTTATGATTTGAGAGCAGTGTTTGATTTTGAACACAGGTAAAACTGTTTTGAGGCGAAAGTTTCATTTTGCGAGAGGAGTCAGAGGTTTTGTGAATAGTGCTTGAAGATGAGGTGTTGTGTTTAACGTTTTCAGAAAATGGAGCAAGGTTTCAGAAGTTGTGTTTTAGCAATTGAGAAAAACTGTAATTTGTGGCAAGAGAAAAATTCAATGGAATGTCACCTGGTGGCTATTTTTGGTACAACGCCAAAACAAATTCTCATAGGAACCTCCATTTTTGTGATATCAACTTCAAATTTGGAACTCAACTTTAAAAAGAAAGAAAAAAGATGATGATTAGTTCATAGTGGTAATGATTAGTACATTAGCCTTAAAGTAAACTTAAACTTCTTTTTCTTTTTTTTACAATTTCATTTGTTTCCCAAACGTTTAGATTTTAGCAATAATCTGCTGAGTGCTTCTTTAAATTGAGACCAACCTTAGGTTTGTATTCCAAAGCATTTATAAATTACAACCATTTAAGGTCAGCTGGTACATTTTGACATCTATGTTCAAAAAGCAGGATGACAGTTAACAGGTACAGTGTTTCTTAGGTATTTTAATGCAGTAACATTGTAAATATCTGAAACCTTCGTGATATAATTGTACTGTTCTGACAACAAACTAAAGGTCCGTTTGTTTGTATGTGGTGCAGCGGATTATTCCATCGAGTGCTATGGGGAGGATTTCCTGATGGTGAGGAACATGGTCCTGACCTGCAGAAGTAAAGTTCCTCAGGCCTGCTACACCAGAGGTAAATGAGTGCGCAAACTGCACGATTCCACATTACACAATCAGTGCAATCAGATCAAATCCAGATTTCAAACATCAGTGGAACGATTTCATCAGAATGTGACTTCTTTTGGAAACATCAAAGTTGTAAGTAGGGCACAATAACAACCTGGTGTGAATTCCATTTTAAAGTCATCTAAACTTTGAACAGTTGAAAAAAAAAAAAAAAAAATGCATCTGATTTTTAGTTGATTTTAGGACATCACAATTGCCCTTGGTCTCATACTGTAGATGTTTCAAACCCATCATCTAGGAAAAGGAAGATAATACCATGATAAACATTTGATATGTGTCAAATCTTCTCCTTCACAGTGACTGGAGAGAAGGGCTGCGTCAGCATGGACTTCTGTCAAAGGAAAGGCTGGAAATGCTGTTATGAAAGCCGGTGCAATGCTTGATCCTCACACTATTTTCTAACACCAATGCAACAACGTGACTTGGAAAAAAAAATTGTGACAATCAGACTGTGATTTCGTGTTCTTTAATGTAGATAGAAATCATCTTGTTAACATGCATGCTTATAATACAGTGTGAAGAAATTATATTAGTCATCCTGAAATCAACAAATAAATCAAGGTTTATTAGTACAGCAGAAAACAGGCAGTTTTTCTGAGTCGGGAAGAAATGCACACAACATAACCTCTCTCTCTAACAGACTGAAGCAATCACTAAAGAACATAAACATCATTCAAGGTCTGCAATGTTGCTTGTTTACTGGTCCAAACTTCAAAGTTTACAGGGTCAAGCTCTTTTTTTATGTGTGTTTTATTTTATTTTTTGCTGGCTCACACAACTGAGGGGTCAAGGTTTTGCTGGAATGACTCAGACTCGGTTCGCCCCTGTTGGTAGATGTTGCAACTACACCATCTAGCAGCAAAAAGCATCTTTTTCCATTGACAGTCATTCAAAATTAGCTGTGTATTCTAACAAAATGTAGCATGAATTTTAGTAAGAGCTACTCAACTGAAAATCTCAAAGGGCACAAAGTACAATCCCATTAGCCTCAAGGCCATTTTTCATATTCTTGTTATGAACATTTTAATTAATAATCACAGTGTGTGATTATAATGTGTTATAATTATTGCATACATAATATTTTTTCTAGCAATGTAACCCAAAAGGTTTTTATGTTACACAACCAAACAGTAATGCCTATTTTTGATTAAACAATGAAGTTTACCAATGGTTGCGTCCCGAATCGCAGTCAAGTCACATTTATTTATATACTGTAGGTCTTTTACAATACATATTGTTTGAAAGCAGCTTTACATTGATGACAGGAAAAATTATGCCTTTCGGCTCTTATTCAGCTGACGTATAGTGTTGATTCAGTTCAGTTGTAAAGATCATCAATTATTAAATTAGTTTTCAATTAGATTTCATCTATAAAGCAGTTTTGCAAAAAATGATGTCATTGATGTCCAGCTCAGATCGGTTCTCATACAACAGCGTCAGTATAGTCAGATCAATAATCCTGTTAAATATTAAGTGTCCCCACTAAGCAAGCCAGAGGCGACAGTGGCAAGGAACCCAAACTCCATCAGGTGACAGAATGGAGAAAAAAATACCTTGGGAGAACCCAGGCTCAGTCGCTCAGTTCTCCTCTGGCCAACGAACGGACAGTGTATGATTATGATTCAGGCAGCATTACAGGTCAGAAGTCAGACTGGAATCGGTAGCATTTAAAAGTTCCTTTTGCTTGAAGAGTGATTCATCACGCCGGTCTTGAAGAGGTATGGAGCCGGAGCTGGCCAAAGGGTCTGTGCGGAGAACCTGTTTGGTTCTTGTGGTCTTAGAGAGGATCTGTGCCGATGACTGTCGTGTCGACGAAGCCTTCACGAGGGGATTGTGTAGTAGACACGGTCTCTGCTGACATTCAGGGCTGCGTTTTGGTCGTGTCCAGGTGCAGGTCCACCATCTGATCTGGATACAGACCAGATCCAGCTGACTGCGGTAAGCTGAAGCTCCCCTAAAAAGGGCCTAGTGACGCCTATGTGACGAGCTGCTCATAACATTTACCACAAAGCACAACGCGTGACGATATAAATGGCAGTCAAAACCATAGATTAAAGTTGATTCAGCCACTTACTCAATTTTTCGCTGACACACAAGCTGTGCCCGTACCCGCAGGGCACAAAGTACAATCCCATTAGCCTCAAGGGCATTTTTCATATTCTTCTTATGAACATTTTAATTAATAATCACAGTGTGTGATTATAATGTGTTATAATTATTGCATACATAATATTTTTTCTAGCAATGTAACCCAAAAGGTTTTTATGTTACACAACCAAGCAGTAATGGCTATTTTTGATTAAACAATGAAGTTTACCAATGGTTGCGTCCCGAATCGCAGTCAAGTCACATTTATTTATATAGGTCTGTTACAATACATATTGTTTGAAAGCAGCTTTACAGTTATGACAGGAAAAATGATGCCTTTCGGCTGTTATTCAGCTGACGTATAGTGTTGATTCAGTTCCGCTGTAGGTGCAGGTCAGAGGTGGGTATAGAGTATCCAAAAACTGTACTCAAGTAAAAGTACAAGTACTTATATTTTAAATATTAAAATATTTACTCAAAGTAAAAGTAATAATCTTAATAGTTACTTGAGTAAGAGTAAAAAGGTATCCAATGAAAAAACTACTCAAGTAGTTACTAGTTACTTCAGATCATATAGGCCTCTATATATATATATATATATATATATATATATATATATATATATATATATATATACATACATATATATATGTGAAGACTTCATGATGCAAAAGCCTCTGAGTACCATCTGAAATTTTCTTCTAAAACAAGCATTTTTATCAAGCTCGTATATTTAAGTTCAGTAATTTCACTTTAATGATAATAAGTACTTTTCATTGCCATTTAAGTGAAATAACTGAACATAAACATACAAGCTTGATAAAAATGCTCTTTTAGAAGAAAATGTCAGATGGTACTTAGAGGCTTTTGCATTTGAAGTCGTCATATATATAAAATGATATTATTTAGATTTTTTTAATTTAAATGACTATTATTATCATAAGTAGGCTATCTTTGCAACAAAAACATCTGTAGCCCGAAAATCATTGCCTGTTATTTGGTTTGTATAATAGTAACTTATACAACTACATTTGGATTATTAGACAATGTCGAAATAAAGTGAATCTGCAGAGTGTTGTATTCAAAGGCATGTAATTGAGACAGAGAAGAAAGAGTTAAAACTCTTCACATGTGCTCGCGCTCATGACTGCTACTTAACATCTGAACGCAAAAAAAAGAAAAAAAGAAAAGAAAAAAAGTACATCGACGGATCTTCTGCCTGTTCTCCAAAATATAATCAAATGTATATTTCTGCAAGCATGTTTAAACTGGTTAACGTCTACGGCAGTCAAAGGCATTCGTTTTCAAGTCGAGTTCGCACGCCACTGCGCAACAATACACACAAACTACCGCGGGATGGCGGGTGTTCATAAAATGTGAACAATGGTAGCTTATTTAATGTATAAATGAATGTATATGTCTAAAAAAACGGGTAATGTCATACTTTCTAGTAGTGCTATCGTGGCGTAGGCTAATAATCTGTTTGGTTGTAAAATGTATTAGCCTACCTGAGTGAAATGAAATCGAATATCGTCCTGTGGAATCATTCATTCACAGACAGCTTACGAAGATGTTCAACTAATAAAGAAAAAAAAAAAAAAAATGCATCAAAAATATGATGCATTTGCAGATTTGCTTTCACTTGACTGTACTGTAGGTCCACGGCCACTTCATCCAACGCTCTTGATGTTCTTAAATCTTCCTGTTACGACTCGAGTCGAGTGTGAATTGAAAGCGCTTCAGACGATTCAGTGCGTGCAGGAACTGAACAGGGCCCGGTTTCCCAAAGCGTTCTTATCTCTAAGTAGTTCTTAACCTATTCCTTAACCTCTCTCTTAACCTTATGGCACGATTCCCGAAACGTTCGTTCGCTAAGTATATCTTCTGTAAGTCACACTTTCGTAAGGTTGGTCTGGACCACTCTTAGCTTTACCTTATCACTGTTGCAGGTCTATATGAATATAATTCTGAAGTTTTAATACACCCAGACAGTATTAAATTAGGCTAATTCAAGTGTTTTCATGCAAAGAATAAAATTGACATTACACTGATTGTTGTTAGATTTTTAATTATATTATTATACAATATTATTAATTTAATTAAAACGCTCTTTTAAAGGCCAGTGAAAGCATAGGCTACTGTCAGTTAAGTCCTATTCGGACGCTAATATTGTTTCTCATGGGCTCGTCCGGTATTTTAAACATTTACAGGGGTAAGTCGGTGATTTTAGTGCCGTCCGAATCCATAATATCAGTGTTTTTCTCACCCAACCCGCGTAAAAATCCCTGGCCAAATTAGTACCTTCTGTTTTTTGACAAACAGGTCATGTGGTAATTTAATTGCCGTCTGAATCCACATCTCTGAGTTTACAAGAGATTCAAAATTCACGGTTTAAATCCTTTTTGATCACTGCCGAGCTCCGTACGCAAGATGTAAACTTTTATTACTGAAATGCTGGAAAGTATTTACAAGAACAATATTTCATCGCAGCTCCACCTCAGCGAACAAAAATGGGAAAGAGAAGAAGGCACGTACATTTTTGAAAAGGTTATTGTGGCAGCAATATATGTTACAATTTTAAAATATGTAGGCTAGGCTATTATAGGCTATTATAGTTTGGATTATTTTTTATAATATCCAATAATCATAATAAATTGCAATTTCAACTATTTCTGAAGTGCTTCATTTATAAAGATCACCGCTTTCTCACATAAACAGCCCCTGCACGAGAGAATAATTGATTCTCGAGCCATCGATATCAAACAATTCAGCACCATCGCCACGGACAGCGCCGGGTAACGTCGCACGTAAGAAGGTATATCTTAAGCAGCTTCCTAAGGTATGGTTCGGGGAACACACTTAGGAACATAAACAACTTTGGTAAGATATATCTTTCGAGTTTTTTTTAGCGCGCTAAGAGTGAGCGTTATCGGGAAACCGGGCCCAGATCATTCAAACTGATTCGCGAACCGATTTGTTTAAATACCAAAAATAATAAAGGTGTGCATCATACATGAGACCTGGGTGAACAATGTACAGTTTGATTTATGACTGTAAGTCATTGTCTTTAAATGCTATTGAGCTTTAAATATTGTCATATTTTGTGTATGATCCCATACAGTAGTGAAATACATAGCAATATTTGCATATGATTTAGCAGTTTATTGTCATAAATACCAAAAATATTAAAGGTGTGCACCATACATGAGACCTGGGTGAACAATGTACAGTTTGATTTATGACTGTAAGTCATTGTCTTCAAATGCTATTGAGCTTTAAATATTGTCATATTTTGTGTATGATCCCATACAGTAGTGAAATACATAGCAATATTTGCATATGATTTAGCAGTTTATTGTCATAAATACCAAAAATATTAAAGGTGTGCATCATACATGAGACCTGGGTGAACAATGTACAGTTTGATTTATGACTCTTCAAATGCTATTGAAGTTAGAAACGTTTATACCAATGTCGCATGTAATTTTGAGACGGTCCCTAAATGTGCGAATATCGAACGTCAAACCAACTTCATGCCAGTAGCGCGCTTGGAATAAACTACGCATTTAACAACACATATTGCATTAAAATAAAGTAACGAGAGGAACGTCGCCCAACGTAACGAAGTGAAAGTACAGTTTTTTCATTAGAAATGTACTCGAGTTAAAAAGTACCCACATTCAAATCTACTCTTAAAAGTACAATTTTTCCAAAAAAAAAAAAAAAACCTCAAGTAAATGTAACGAAGTAAATGTACTTTGTTACTACCCACCTCTGGTGCAGGTCCACCATCTGATCTGGATACAGACCAGATCCAGCTGACTGCGGTAAGCTGAAGCTCCCCTAAAAAGGGCCTATGTGACGAGCTGCTCATAACATTTACCACAAAGCACAACGCATGATGATATAAATGGCAGTCAAAACCATAGATTAAAGTTGATTCAGCCACTTACTCTTAATTTTTCGCTGACAGGCGCTGGTGTGTCAGCAAAAAATAGCCTAAGTTTTGACAGCTAGTGAAGTGATATCAAAGAAGCATAGCAAAGAACACAGTCTGAAGGTACCAGAGAAATGTACAGCCCAATTGGTTTGAAAATCGTATTTCATTAGATTATTTCCTGAATTGTTGGTATATGATAGTAATAATACTGCATTTAAATACACTAGTGCAAAATGCCTGTGCAAAGTCAGTTTTTGTGTATGTTTTTAGTAATTGTTGGTTTGGTGTGTTTGAGTGCTCATTGTTACAATTGCACAGCAAAAGTTAAGTGACTTTTTTTATTTGTGCATGGTAGAAAGCACACAGTGAACTCCGAGAAAACGCTATGCTTGAGCAGACAGTTTGTGAATAGGCAACTACAAATGATGCCCATGAAAGAGACTGTGAATGAATTGAATAGGATATGTTTAGTTGGTGAATAGCATAGGCTAATATTACACAGTAGCGATAATGTTAAGCGCACCAGAATGAAATATAATATTCAGAAGTAAACAGCATAGCTGACTTACAGATTCAGTTAACATCCACAAATGAATAAGTGCGTCGATTCAGGGAGCAGTGCAAAGTGTGTGCAAAGTTTTTGTGTGTGTTTTTAGTAATTGTTGGTTTAGTAATTGTTTGTATTTGAGTGCTTATTGTTACAATTACACAGCAAAAGTTCAGTGACATTTTTATTTGTGCATAGTAGAAAGCAAATACTGATACTGACATAATGACATACAATAAATGTGGAACATTGAACTACACGATTCAGGGAGCAGGATACACAGGAAACTCCAAGCTACTTAAGCTCCACTGCTTTCTTCGACCCTCTCTGTGAGGGTCAAAAGCCAGTGTGTGCTTCTTTTACCGATATATATTTACCGATATTTTTTGCATTTCTAATCCAAACAATGTCAAACTTGGCACTGCACTTACTCATGACCGTAGTGAGACACCTGTCAAGTTTGAAATCCATAGGAATAACGGTTCGAGAGATATGCGAATAACACACACACACACACAGACAGACAGAAAGACGTTCCCGTAATTTATAGATAGATATAATATACAGAAGTAAACGGCGTAGGTGACTTACAGATTTCAGGGAGCAGGCTACACAGTGAACTCCGAAAAAATGCTACGCTTGAGCAAACAGTTTGTGAATAGGTTACTACAAATGATGGCCGTGAATAAAATATAATATTCAGAAGTAAACAGTGTAGCTTATCAGAATGTTTATTTTTAAACCACAACCTTCTTGGGGCTTCTTTGACCGATACAACCCTCTAATGTCAGAATGTTTATTTTTAAACCACAACCTTCTAAGTGCTTCTTTTACTGGTATTTTTAACAATATCTTTTGGATTTCTCTTGGATTTCCAAACAATGTCAAACTTGGCACTGCACTTACTCGTGCCCATAGCAAGACGCCTGTCAAGTTTGAAATCCATCGGACTAACGGTTCGAGAGATATGCGAATAACAGACAGACAGACAGACAGACAGACGTTTCTGTAATTTATAGATAGATACAATTTTGGATAGGCTAACATTATATTTTATTTTAAAAAAATTCAGTACCCCCCAAACTATGATTTTCATCCCTTTTGGGAGGGTCCAAGTCTCATCTAGGGGGGTCGGACTATAATGCGTTAAGAGCTCGCTCAAGAACAGATGAGCTAAAATGTATATTGTTAGGGGTTAACAGTTTAGGACTCATGGACCAGATGTTTGAAAGAAGACCCGGAGTCAGAATTATAAAAAATTGAAGAAAAGTTTTACTGAAGATAGTTTGCAGTTTCATCAGCAGAAGTCTGCTTCAAGACTCACACAGGAGTTCGTAGGCCGCCCCGCTTACAGTTACAAAGATCACAGCAGTTATACCATTCCCAAGGTCTAAGCTACGTCATTGCTTACAGGTTGAATGATTCTCATTGGCTAAGAAATAGATAAACATAGTAATTTTCCACACATATACAGATAGACTGAAGCATATCTCCATAGATTATGCAGCTGACACTCGGACCCTGAAGTTAGGCACGTCGTGACCTTCCAGGTCGCAGATCTGGGTTGCTGGGTGCCAGCATGTTTCGAACAACAACTCCAACAATGCCAGTGGTTCCTTAACCTGTAAGCAAGAAGACTAACACACACACGGACACACAGCTTTTCCAAGGTTGGATTTGGCCAGGCTCTAACTATAAACAGGAGTCTCGTCTCAAAACATCAAGATAACAAGTTCTTTCTCTCAGGATAGGACACTTTAGTCTAAATGGAAAATATAGGCTTTAACTGAGAAATGGTCCCTTAAACTATAGACTTCAATGATCCCTATTTGTTTGAACGTTGAAGACAAACTCAAACACAAAACCAGTTCCTATTTAATTTCTGGAAGCCGGGATAAATAGGCAAGCAATGTTACTGCATTCAAATATCAAATACAGAAAATAACATTTCAGTGATCACACTGGTAACTTCTTTAACAAAGTAAAATCTCCAGAGAAGTCATTCAACTCATACAATATTTAGAAGGAAAAATATTGATTAATACCATGATTATAATCACTCTTTACATATACATTGAAGCAGCAGTGGATTCCAATCCACCCCCTTCAGTATAATGTTTAATAGGGAGACAATGCAGTGTTGACAGAACAGGGCAAATATGGTCATACTTGCAGTGTTTCCCACACATAGACTAATTCTATGCGGCCGGTGTTGGAAAAGTAATGCCATGCTTCCTAATGATATCTCCCAAGGGTAGCATGTACAGAGTGAACAGCAATGTTCCTAGTACTGAGCCTTGTGGTACTCCATACTGAACTTGTGATCAATATGACATCTCTTCATTTACTGCTACAAATTGGTAACAGTCAGATAAGTATGATTTGAACCATGCCAATGCAATTCCACTAATGCCAATGACATTTTCGAGTCCATTAAAAAGAATGTTGTGGTCTATAGTATCAAATGCAATGTAACGCATACTTCCCTACTATATAGTAGTTGAAAAACAGTATGTGACCGCATGTAAAGCAAGTAACAGCAAGTACCTGATGACCTACTATTTCTGGTGAGATTCTGAAGTGTGTATACGATGGATGATGAGGCAAGGATTGTGAATGGCAGTGAAGCAACGCAACTGATGCTAGTAGGTCACATGATAATGACAAGATTGCGATATAGTACATTTGGATCCGAAACACATTCATACTTATACACTTTTAAACACTTTTTAGAGGTCGAAAAGCAATTACTTTTTCAAAATGAGTACCTACTCAAGAGAGCATGCAATTTCAGGCACAGCCCAGGTTTGTGAGTAAAAGAAAACTTGTAGACTTCTGTGGAAACAACAGTGGTGATGGACTTTATACTGACACCTACTGGTGTGGATGTAGAAGCTCGCAAAAGCGTTTCAGGATTTCGGTTACAGATCATGTCACCCATGACTAATTTATTACATAACCAAAGTGTTGAATTATAGAGAAAGTTAAAGAGATAAAGTGAGTAATATTCAGCTGGTCATGACTCTACACTGTTTTAAACATTTGTCAAAAGTATTTTTTTTATTTATTTAGGTGTAAAACATTAGTGAAAGATCTTTAAATGGATAAATGACTGAAGGCATCTCCAGAAGAAAAACACAACAACTGTTTTTAAAATGTTTCTTTATTTTCTAAATTCTTCAGTATTTTCTGCCCATTGGCAGGAATGCATAAGAGACAGATTGGCTCAAACTTTGTCACAAGAAAAAAAAAAAAAGTTGCCTTTCCATATTTCGTTAACATCATTGAATCATTTGCATAATCAGGATCATCATTGTGGTTTTCATAACGGTCATTCTTTTCATCAAAAAAAGCTTTTTCTCCGCACCATTATTCGATGAGTATATAATCAAACACCCTGCAAACAGTAAAGCATTTGGAAGTCCAGAGCTGTACTCAAGCCCAACATTTCCTCCAAGTGTAAATACAATCACCAGCTGGGAATCTAGACCCGGACGTTTGCATTTCCTCTCTCTCCCCGTGCATGTTTTGGAAATTAGCTCTTGGATATTAGCAGATATAAAAACACAAACAACAGTCTCCTCAACGGTGAAGGCCAATACATTGATATCAATGGTTTCTGCGTAGCTTCCCTTGTGTTTTTGAATACTCTCTAAAAATACCCCAAACCTTCACCATTACTACTTCCAACACACCATTCACTTTTCAACATCAAATAACAAGGCAGATCATCAGCAACATTCAAACATCATTTGTGAATGCAACGGTCCGTTCGCCTAACCGCTTTCAGATAAACGAGTATGTTCTTGGAAGTGACAGGTCTACAGAAAAGCCCTGGAGTCTCCAACGCATCTGAACTCATACCACAAGGCCAACAATCCCTCACTTTTCTTGTGGATGAAAACAAGCTCCTAAATCACTAAATGACATGAAGCATTGCCCTTGCACTTCAGAGCACCGTCCTCCCCACAAAATAGTTATATACATACAGGTACACCAATATATACACAATAAAGCCAGCCCTGAATGCAACAACAAAGATGACAACGAAGGTCTGTGAAAGAGCGACATAGAGCCTGCAACTTGTGTAAAGATTCTGAGAGTTGCCCTTTTTATCAATGCTGTGCTGAAGATTTAAGAGGCCAGACGTTCAGGCAAGTGGCCCCAAAAGTATTTGGATACTTAAGTCACACTAAAAGAGGTCTGAATGCCATTACATTAGATAAAATAATATGAATGATAATGATAGCTTTTCTGAGCCATTTGTCAATGACTTTTAATCAACTGGTGATTTTAGTGCATGTATTAAGTCGGCACTTTCATCTCAAGTTCACACTGGTGTCCCCAAGAATCACATTAACTATCAAAATGATCCACTAACGTTTGACATCCACAATGTGTCACCGTACTTTTGTCTTCATTTTGAACTCATTCAAATGTCTTTTTTGTGAAATGTCTTGCTTGAAAAGTGTGCATGTACCATGTTTCTATAAAGTAAATGCCACTTGTATTTACTTGACACTTCCCTAACTAGGCCTAATGCTTTGAAATTCATACATTTTAAGTGTGGCTTAAGTGTCCCACTGTACAGGACAAGACAAAAACCTTTAAAAACAACATGGAAGTCCATGGAAAATCTAACTAAGGCAATCTCAGTGAAAACCTTCCCACTTGCTTAAAAAAAACAGGAGTAGTCCATAAAGCGTACATAAAAAAGGTATAAAAAGTTAACTGCAGACCAGCTGAGGGGCATTCAACTAAACACCATCTACAGCGCAAAAGTTGCATAAACACACAAACACCACACTCCTCTACCCATCTAAAGCCACCTAATCGACTATTACATCCATTTCATGCACTTAAAAATCCCCTGGATCAGACACATACTGTATGAATGTGAGGCAGTTGAGTCTTGACATCCCTCAATACTGAGTATCTGAATGCTGATGTGTATTATATTATACACATCACAGAAGATTGTCATTCTTTCACAATATAAGGAAGGAAACCCAAATGACTGTAAAAGTGTATTTGTACCAGGTTTCTCAATACATTTCCCATTCGCCAATACAGCAACACATCCTGAAATCTGAGAGTGTAAACCGTGCCTTTGTACACAGAGACTGCACATACAAAGCATTTCAAAACCCTGCAATGCTTCCCTCGTAAAACTGGTTTGAAAGCTGTTTTCATGTCATAATATTGATGATTTAGGTTCTCGTTCATCAAGCAGCACCAGAGGAATCTTAGCAGCTGCGCTCGTGTTTCTCTGATTTTGATTATTTTTCTCTGAAATCAATCACTTCATCTCATGATACTGAAGCATGTAAAATCATAGCTCGTTTATTGATTATTTAGTTGAGCTTCTTTTTCCATCCATATTTCCATGCATTGTTGAGGGAAACACTTGGGAGCATCCTCTTATAAAAAAAGTACTGTGGCAGTATCATGGAACAGTGTTGGTATCATATGGTAATACCACGGTATTTTTTGAGTAACCCCTAAAAGGGACATGGTAAAAAATAAAGATTTCTCTCGCAAAAGTATTGTTTTCCCCAGAGAATTTTTGTGTGCACTCGCCAATACTTGTGTGAAATCAAATGATGTGGGTGGAACAACTATATTTTAGTGCTTTCGCGTCCGAACGCAAAGTTTCTCTGGTGAACGCAATACTTTTACCATTGAATGCATATGTTTTGCAGAGAACTCAAGTTTCTTTTCTTTATTTATATATGTATATATATAAATATAAAGATACCATACTCAAAAAATACCATGATATTCCGTCCTGTCAGTGTCAAAAAAATGGCCCAATTTACCTGAATTAGCCCTATGGTACAAATAATACCATAATAATACCAACAACAACAACAAAAACGGTATTATCATGGTACTTTCTGGTGCTATTACAAAAAGGAGTGGAGGGAAACATTCGTTTTTCCTTTGACTTTCTCTTTTAGACTCTCTCCAAAAAGAGTGATCCTGAGAAAATGTGAGGGAGAGAGGGAATGAAATAAGCGGCGACTCGCGTGCACATACACACTCACGCACGCACATTTAAGACTCGTTTAATCTTTCGTTTCTCTCATACGATAAAAAACAAGAACATCTCAGTCCAATGAACAAAATGACAAGAAAAACAGTCCCAAAATGAAACCTAAAAACAACTGAGACTCAGTGAGAAGAGAGTCATTTGGATGAAGGATTAAAACGGATGGTATGAATCCACAGAGGAGATCTGAGGCAGATGTGAGGGTGGTACGGCATCTTTAGACTGAAACTGGGGGGATTTATAAAACAGGCAGGTTATCGCCATGCAGACCCCATCTTGAGGCAGGTCAGGCTTGTGTGTGAGTTGTGTTTGCTTTGAATGAAGTGCGCTGCTGTTTATGGCTATTCTTCTGTAAAGAGGCGATGACAATCATGCCGAGTTGAAATTCAAGGTGTCCGTGGACTATGGCCTGAATCGCTGAGGTCCTTGAGTCCGACCAATGAGCCGGGGCACCTGTCTGGCGTCACCAGATATACATGTCCAGTAGTTTTTGGCTCAGGGAAAGATGCTATGCAAGCATGCAAATCAGCTTCACATGCAGTCCTCCACCAATGTTCACAGAGAGCGAAAGAATACAAATGAGCATCATGTGACCTCATTAAAATGGTTAGGTCATTCACCCACCCTCATTTCGTTCCAAACCTGTATGACTTGCCTTCTGCAGAACGCAAAAGAAGAAGATATTTTGAAGAAGGAAAGTCAAAGGGGTCCATTGTTGATTTGGACTCAACTGACTTTCACGGTATTTTCGAAAACATCTTCGAAACATCTTTAAAACACTTCAAAACAACGTCTTTTGTGTTCCACAAAAGAAAGAAAGTCACACAGGTTTGGAACAATATGAGGATGAGTAAATAATGTTTATTTTTTAGGGAACCATCCCTTTAAGTGAGTATTGCTGTATATGCCAAATGCCAATAAACTGAAAGCATGTGTCCATTTGTGTGTTGTATTTGTGTGTTAGTCTGTGTATATGAACTTGCACTTTGTTTGGATCTAAAACTGGTAAATGGCTTTCCCTCTTTTTTCCCCCATATATCACAGTTACTGATGTATGCATGTGTGTATTAGTGTTCGTGTGGTAGTGTGTGTGTCAGTGTAAACCTGTAGGTGTGCTAAATCTTTTCAAAGGTTTTTAACTACACATTCCTAAGCCCTCACCATCCAAGTCGGACCAATGCCTCCACGACCACATCCACTGAACAAACCGTCAACGTAACAACAAACTAAGACACGAAATGAAAAGAAAATCTCGAAAGGATAAAAACTGAGAAGACTCTGCTTTTGTAATCCGACAGGAATTTGAGCAGGCGAGAGAAGGGGTCGGGCCGCTTTATAAGGGGGGGTTAAAGGGCATGCCCTCGTCACTGGGCGTGGCCGTATCGTCGCTAGGCTCGAGGCTGTCCTTAGGGCTCAGGGTGCTGTCAGAGAGGGGCATGGCCTCATCTGAAGGGGGCGGGGTTTCAGCCGAGCCATCCTGCTGTCCATTAGGAGTGGCCGTGTGCAGGGGTTCGGGGGGCGTAGGAGGGGGAGTGTTGGTGTCAGGCTGGGTGCTGATGGGTAGCGAGGCTGGCACCGGCATGGGCTCAGTAGGAGTGTGGGGGACGCTGGGTACCGACGCCACAGGGCGAGGGGTGGAGTTGTGCAGCAGGGAATCGCCCAGGCCCAAGCTGGAGTCGCTGTGCACCAGGGAAGAGGTCTTTTCCACCAGACGCCACTGCATGATGCTCGTGTCCTTGCCGCCCGTTGAAATCAGATGATTGTCGTTGTGCATGAAGCTCACGTTTGTCACGTGACTGCTGTGGGCGCTGTACTTGTGGCTTGGGGCCTGCAATTAAATAACAAAACCAATCAAATTTCAGATAAATCAATGAAAATCGCCCTGGCCTCAGGAAATTCACCCAACTACGTTCAGACTGCAGGAAGAAGATGATTCAAATCCAATTTTTTTTCTCAGATGCGAATCAGATGTTTTTTCCATAACAGTGTAAACAGCACATGGAATCTGATCTTTTTTATTCTGATTTGGGCCACTTCCATATGTGGTCCTAGATCAGATACAGGTAAGATGTTTTGCAATGCGACCTCAGTCTGAACCGTCATATCGGAGTTCATGCGACTTTCACATCACTACATTCGTCACAGTTCTGTGCCATGTGTGCCACACAAGTCCTGAAAAGTGAAGCCAAAGCGTCTCGATCGCCCCCAGGTGGCTGTATGCAGTATAGGTCATAAACCCCGCCCTCTCCATGTAACGTAATGTGACATGAGACAAACTAAAAAATCAAATTACACATCAAATCATTTTTTCCAAAGATGTTTTCTGTCATTTTTGATGTCAGTTCAACTGTTCGTTCTTTTAAATAAGTTTGGTTTTACTTAGGTATTTGATGCTATAAAAACGGGGTTGTGACGTCAAGATTGACAGCTGTGATTGACAGCTTCTCTGAGTGAAGAAGTCAGTCACTCGCCAACTGACTTTTTTCTGGATCTTTGGGAGGAGGAGATTGGAGCTTTAACTTTAATTTCTACATTTCCATTACTGTTTATTTCAGACCGACATATCGAAATATATGTAGGGTAAGTGCAAATGTGTGTATAAACTAAGCTAGCAGGCATTTGTCACTACACCGGCTTCACTACTACAATGGAAGAGAGTGAAGGTGCCTCACACATCTTTAATTACAGTCTATGTTCTGTGCTAACGGGAGTCACTCCAAAGATCTTACGAGGCTCTAGTTCTTTGGTCACTCAGTTAATATGGCGGACAGCTGTGTAGTTAGTCAGCTGAGGGACGGTGAGCTGTTATACTCATAAGTATTGCGGTGACCGCTCTATACATGCAAAACAAGGGAAAACTATATGAGAAAAACCTCATTCTCTTTCTCCTTATCTTCATCCTCCTTATTGCCTGCGCATAAATTCACTGGTTTCCACGGCACATCACCTTATAAACGCATAAGACCTCCACGTTTACTTCTGTATAACAGCAGTTTGAACAGCCACAAAATATAAAAATAAAAATCGGATCTGAGCAATAAATCGGAATTGAGCGCTAAGACTTACAGCTCAAGTTCTGACAAAAACATTTAAACCGAGGTCCAGACTCTCTGTGGTCATTCAAAATCCCAGGATGTCCTTTGGCAAAAGAGTAGCATCCTGGACAAATTCACCACCTCCCCAAATATTATTAAAGTCGCAATGAAACGGAAGTAGTAAAGCTACTTTCTTCTGAATTGTGATAATAGCGATTATTGAATAAGAAAAAATGTAGGACGAGACTTGCTTCTATCCATCGGTTGTTGATTGGATGGATGCAGATCTGAATGTGAGCTTGCAGTCGGAGTTTAAGCGCATTAAATGAGAGAAGTCTGTCATTTCACTGGAAGATCCAGCTATGACATTTTGATTAAAAATTATAAGGTAAAAAAAAGGAAACATGCATAGAGGAATTGTTCACAATAATATCAATGACATACATTTAGAAAACAGATAATTTTCATGCCAACTTTAAGATACATCGGCAAAGTCTTAAAGAACTTAAAATCGTATCAATTTAAAAAGGTTACTGAATCAATTTGCCGTTAAGTTTATTGATACACATTGAAACAAAAACCAATGAATCATGAATCAAACTGATTTACTGATCACACCCCTAGGTGTGGCTTGGGTTCAGATATTTAAAAATAATAATACACATAATGTTCTAAAATGTAAAGGTAAAGACACTCTTAAAAACCAGGGGTCGGCAGCCTATGGCACGCATGCTAACATTTGCACACGGAGGGATAATCACTGGCACATGACAATAGTATGTATTTAATTGAAATACAATCCCTGGAGTTTGCATACAGACTTACATTTTGCAGTAATCATTCCTCACAGCCAGTTTTATTAAGTTAGTATCTATAAATGCTACTAAACTGTGAGATTATAGATCTGACACACCATGTGTGTGCTTCTGTGATTATCTCTCCGCATGCCATAGGGATAAACTGCTTTAAACTATGGTAGTGAAGATGGTGTGATGCGACAGACCTTTGGTCTTGAGCAGGGATACTGGAAAAGATGCACTTTACAGAAGTCATCAGCCAGAGCGATCACCTTCCTGTTGTGAGATCGCACCAGGGCATTGATATCTGTCCCGTCTGAGCCCTCCGGCCAAACACCTGCACACACACACACACATCAGTGCACAACATCACAACACTGTGAGTCACAACACTACAAGAAAGATTCTATCAATTTAATAACTACATTCATCAAGAGCCTGTCACTATTAAAACAATGTAGCTTTTCAAACAAGTGATAATTCCAAGAAACGTGGAGGAACAAAACATTACATCATGCTTATTATTGTCTCGTTTGTTTTTCCACCAAGCGGATGTATCTAGAATGTTCTTCCTCATATGTAAGGAGTCATTTTAGTCATTCAAAGGTTATTTTTACACTATGAACATTTCAATCAATCATAGATCATATTGATGTGGATATGTTTGCACAAGCTCGGTGTCACCATCATGTCAACAGATAATTCAAATTACAATGTTATGACAGATTGATTATAAAGTATATGTGAGACTATAGACTATATAGATCTGGCTATATGTTTAACACATGTTTATAGACACATTTCATGAGTCATTGAAGAGAAGAGAGGCTCTCGGGAGCGCGTGTAAATGTCATATGCTTTTGATTTTACTTCACATGAAAATCAGTCTGAAGACTTTCATAGACAACCTAGGAAGTCTCATTTTTTAAGTTTCATTACAAGCTGTTCCCATTTAGTCATTTAGCAGACGCTTTTGTCCAAAGCGACTTACAAATTATCTGTTCACACATTGGCAATAAAAAAAAAGTGATTATTACATGAACATTCTTACATATAGCCCGTTTAAACAATTGCATTGATAAATATGGTTCATCACTGCTTATAATTGAATACTATAATTTAAAATGTTTATTAAAGTGTTTTATTGTTTATTCTTTCATTTGTTTTTACATTTTTATTTAATGTGCAAATTTGTAATTTAATCTTAACTGGTAGCAAGAAGTAATACAATTCAATTCCTTCTTAATTTTAACAAGGCAAGGTATTTTTGACCTTATCAATATAATATTCATAAGCACATAGACACCTCACCACAGTCAAAAACTATGATCATAAATGGATTAGGCGCCTTCAGCAAGATCACCAGCAGGAGGCAGAAGAACACCAGGTACAGGACAGACACACACACGCACACACACACTTTTCTGTAGCATCATTCATCTTCTGCTCTAATCTATTGGCTCAGTGCTGAGGAATTTGTACAGTTTTACCAAATATTTTTCCAGTCTAATAAAGTGCTAAAATATGTGGAGCTGTGGTGAAGACTGGGCCGTCTTTATTCAAAAGCACACAGTGTAAATGTGCAGCCGTCTCCAGCATCGCAGACGACACACTCTGCTGACAGATAAAGTGAGTTTTGTGGCCTGAACTACTTTTGGGTTTTGTAAATTACCCTGCTTAGACATGAAGTCACTCAGAATCTGAGCGAAATTACAATGACAGACTATAACTGCGTGAAAAAAGACAGAGTTGCAGAGACAGAAGGAAAGAGAGAAGAAAAGGGAGAACAGATGACTGACAATCAGACTAATAAATAGATGATGAGCAAAATTTGTCACCAGAAAATGAGCTAAATATGACAAAACCTTCCTCTGGGGGAAATCTCCATTTACACAAATGATATACTGCATTTAATGTAAAATAAAAATAAAAATAAACCAGTTATATTAAACTGTAATAATATTTCACAATATTACTGCTTTTACTGTTTTTTTGAGGATGAGTCTTCTTTTACACACACACACACACACACACACACACACACACACACACACACACACACACACACACACACACACACACACACACTATTGTTGTAAAAAAAACAATACAAAATATTTTGGGGTTATAATTTATAATTTACTTTATAGAAAAACTATAGAGGTCCGACATGTCATCATTTCGACTGCCAGTAACTGTGTGTTGGTGTGTGTGTGAGAGAGAATGACTAAGACCCCCTCGAGACTGAACCACTGACAGGAAATGAGTGTGAAATAAAGCATACAGTGCAAATACCAGACACAGGTTTGGAAAAAACTGGTGAGACATGCAAACACACACACACACACACACACACACACACACACACAATACTCATAATACATAATCAATGCAGGCGTCCTTCTAACCAATTTTCAGTCATAAGTCCCATAATGCATCACTCCACAGATACTGACCAAAGACGTGGAATCCGAGCACACAGGTATACGAGGCCCAGTCGATGTCCTTGCACTCAGAACGGTTACGAATCAGCTTACAACCGTTTGGAATGTCCCCTGTGGAAAAGGGAAAACGACATGTCAGAAAAATGCAACATTTCAACAACTTTTGGTCCAAAGGCAAACACAAACCACAAGCTGAAA
This sequence comes from Abramis brama, assembly GCF_963993115.1. Taxonomy (NCBI): domain Eukaryota; kingdom Metazoa; phylum Chordata; class Actinopteri; order Cypriniformes; family Leuciscidae; genus Abramis; species Abramis brama. Next base: position 31,321,307 of record NC_139981.1, on the reverse strand, counting down.
CAGTCATGGTGAATTTTACCCCACCAAAGACACAAAAAATTTAATATGATCGGACATTAATGTTTTTAAGAGAAACTGAGCCAAAGAGAGCTTTTTTGGTTGCGGTCAGACACTTACAGTAAAGGATTTCATAATCTCCTGAGTTGGACATGATGAACTTGTTATCGGGGGACCAGTCAAGATGTGTTATGTAGCTGGAATGTCCCTGAGGAAACAGATTAAAAGATTTGACAATGAAAAAGGGGGACGAAAACAGTTCTATCACAGAATTTGTTAAAAGCAGAATGAACTGTTATGGATTTAGAGCTGCTCGATATTCTGTAGGAGGACAAAGACATTGAACAGGAACAATTCCCCTCAAAATGAAAACTCAAAGTTTTATGTCATAAAAATGTCATCTCTGTATGTAAAAAAAAAAAAAAAAAAAAAAAGATCTTCCAGGGAACACAAAAGACAACATTTTGTAGAATAGCTAAGCTCATCTTTTCACTGCAATGAAATTTAGTGTTTTTATACGGTTCAGTTCTAAAAAAGACACACAAAAAAAGCACTATAAATGTACATTCATTCAACTACTGCATTTTAAGACTTCAATAGCAACACAATATCTTTGTGCAAGGAAAAGACCAAAACAATGTCCCTGTCGGTCGGAAACCTTGCATCAACATATTTTGTCATTTTTGTTATTATTTTAATTTTATAAATCATCAAATTCATAAATCATTACGTCAGTCTGTAGGTTTTGCAAATATTTAACCAATGAAAAGTAATAAAAAGAGCTTGTGACTAAACCTCGTATCTCCACTGGATCCCCAAACTGTCAGTCAAACCTCATAACTCCGCCCACCTCTATCGTGAATGAAGTGCCGCACACGTCAATGCAAGAATAAATAATGAACTGGTTCTTTGAATAGGTACAGAGTTTTTAATACTCAAAAAAACTATATATAAAGGCTAATGTTTTATGTATTTGAGGAGCGGAGAAGAGTGTCTTAATCTAGCGTTTGTCGTCGAGTCACAGCCAATGCGGTCTCAAATAGCCTGTGTGAAGCACGTCGTCTTTAATAACATGAGATTTTGGCCAAATGACAGAAAAACTGAGCGCCCACATTGCTAAAATAAACTTAATAACCTGTAAGTTGATGAAAATATAATACGATGCACTTATTGCCTCAGATGCGAACCTTTCAAAACAGGCATGTCCGAAATTGTTCAGAAGTAACTTGTTTAAAAGTATGCTAAAGTGTGCGTCTTTTTCACCAATCCTGAAGACTTGGAATGTGGCGTACGAGTCACATGGACTACTTTCATGATCGTTTTATGGTCCTTTGTTGTCCTTTTTGGAACTTGACAGCAAATGCACATCCATTTTCAATGCATTCTGAAAAATATCTCATTTTATAAACATATCTCAATATTTCACAGAAGACAAAGTCATACAAGTTTAAAACAACATCGGGGCGAGTCAATAATGACTTTTTAGGCAATCCAGCTCAGGATGCATAAAATCAATTGAGTTCAAAAGTCTAAAATCACTCATCTCCAGCGAGACAGGAACCGTCTCACAGACACGGACAACTAATCAAGGGATTGGAAAAGGACAAAAAAAAAAAAGGCTTTTCAAAGAGTGAACGCAGTGGAGTCGATAAATAATGCTGGAAGGGTTTCCACCCAGCTCAATCTCTGCTCATCTGATTTGGCACTGACTTATCCGAGTCAACAGGCTTCACTCCCACATGAGCACTGACGTCTTTATGTGTGTGTGTGTGTGTGTACTGTATGTTTGTGAAAGCCTGCTATCTGCACACTATCTAATTCCCACTAGATTATACTGTAAAGATCACCTATCGCTCCATTGCCAGCTTTTCATACACATACTGAGATTTATGTTTCCAGAGTCCTGTAGAAAGAGGTCAGAAGAAGTCAAGCATTCCCACGCTGCACATGGTTTACAGCTCAATGGTGCTTTGCTTGGAATTTTTGACCTCGACAGCATTTGGACACTTTTGCACACTTAATACACATTTAAAAATGTATGAATCTCAAATGAATTGCGTAGATAAACTATTAAACCTGCATTCAAATCCTGGATTTTGTTTCAGAAGAAACTTCAAATACTTAATCAGCATGGTGATCTGTAGTTCTTTTGACAAATGCTTTCTGGAAAAAGTTTTTTGGAGGTTTTTGTCTTTACAATAAATCACTCAGTTTGATATTCTGAAGTTTTGCTTGCGTGTCCAAATCCGTTTTGAGGCCACTGTATGTGTTCATCTGCTCTAATCTGTGTGTGAGTAACGTGCTTCAGCTACGCAGACACACACCAGAGCGAGTCGTTCGCCAGCATCAATAAAACCACAGACCAGTGTTCCCACAATGTCTGAATTCCCATCGGAGCCTCAGACGAGTCAGGCAGTCGAGAGAGGCACGCTGTCATTCTGACACTTCAAAACCACCGTTTCTTTTATTCCCTCATTCTGTGAAAGGAGTGTAATTTGTGTCCATTCTTGAGGACGCTAAATACAGAAATCTGCTTTAAGTGTTTTTCAAGCGAAAATATTGTATGGTGTATTTTTTTAAACATATTTTAAAGAAGTATATTACTGTTCATAAATGTGTGGCCAGTGAGATAAAAAAAAATATATATATTCAGCAAGGCTGCATTAAATTGATCAAAAGTGACATTTCTAATATTATAAAAGATTTCTGTTTCAAATAAATGCTGGTCTTATTAAATTTATATTCAAAGAATCCTAAAAAATATGCATCACAGTTGCCACAAAATAATAATAAATGTTTTTATTTGCAGCATAGGAAGGAGCATAAGAGACTATCAAACGGTCGTGTAATTCCACGTATACCACATAGAGCCAGACATATTTCTTTTCAAAATTCAACATTTTTTCATGCAATGGTTTTCCCATTGACAATATATCAATCACATTTATTTTATATTAAAACAACTTTCTTTAAAACTGGATAATTCATTTGTGTCCATGAATTTGTTCACAATTGGATATTTTTGTCTGACAGAATGTATAAATCTTCCTCTGTAAGGCACCGGTTTCACAGAATGACTCTATTATTACTGTGATCTCGCACAGATGTAGAAGCCATGAAACTGCAGAAGAGCAGGAGAGGAATCAGAAGAACAGTGGTGTGATTGAGAGTGTGTTGATGTGGTTCAGTCACGCACAGTAAAGTTTCATTCCCCGCTCTCGCAATAGTAGAAATACACAAGAACACAGCCATGAAACAATGTCATGAAGCGTAAAATAAGTCACAATCTTTTATTGACGGATTGATGAAAGATATGTTTAAAATACTTTATCTTTGTATTCTTATTTGTTTCATACATGTCTAAACCATTTTTAACAAAAAAATAAGATTTTGTATTTAAATACATTTACTGTTATTTTCAAAAAAGTTTTCAAACAATGTTTTTTTTTTTTTTTTTTTTAATCTTGAATCAATGAAATTTGTGGCAGGACAAACACCAGTAGCAATGTTTTGGGAGTTAAAGTGCCCATATTATGCTTTTTTGGATCTTGCTTTCATTTAGTCTGTAATATAGCTGTTTGCGAATGTAAAGGGTCTGCAAAGTTTTAAAGGTTAAAGTGCAGATAAATGGAGTTATTGTCTCCTAAAAGAAAGATGAAACGTGTCGTCAGTGATTCTAGTCTCCTTTCCTCCACAAACCTACGCTAATATGCTAATGAGTGTTTTGCGGTCGACCAATTACAACAGACAGGGCCATCTGACCAATCAGAGCGGAGCAGACATTCGGAAAGGAGGGTTTTAGAGAAACTGAATCCTTAATCGAACAGTTTCAGACACTGTGAGAAAAGAACTGATGCTGGGACGTAAATTATGCAAAACATTTGTTTTTTGCCCTTGGATGCATGTAAACCCTATTGTAGGAGACCTTAAAAATTAAATTAGCTGCCTTCTGTTCAATTCCACAGTGAGCTGTTTTTAAGTCTGTGCAAACAACCATGTAAACGTCAGATACTCACAGTGCATTTCCCATATCTGCTGTATTTGCGTCCCTTATCCGACACTGTGTAGAGGTAAATGAAGTTATCATGTGATCCCACTGCCAGCAGCGTGCCATCTGGGAAGAGGCAGAGAAACGGTGAGCAAGAGGGGCACTTGGCTGTCGGCTCAAAACAGGAATGCTAGAAACACACACACAAACACACTCACCAACAGAGAAGCGCATCACTGACAGCTGCTCATTGCCGTCTGTGTGAATGGCCACCAGGTCTCGAGTCTCTGCGTCCAGGGCATACCACCTGAGACACACACAAAACACTGTCTGAACTGCAGCCGCTAAACCATTTTAGTGTTAAATGGATGTATTTTTGTGTCAAATTTCCCAGAAGAGATGACAGGTCACTTACTTCCCTGAGTGAGTACCGATGGCAACAACCGAACCGCTAGGATGGAAGTCAGCGCAGTGCCCGTGCTCCTACACACACATCAGTGAGCACACACGAAATGTTTTATTTTATTTACAGAAATTAGGAGAGGCAATATATTCAAATAATAATAATAAAGAATAAATATAAATAATTAAAATAATTAAATCAAATAATTCCAGATGTTTTAGAACTGACTGTATTTCAGGTTCACACTTTAAGACCAATTCATTTACATGACATCTTTCATGTTTACGGGATTTTTATTTATTTATTCATAAATGGCTATTTCTACCTAAAGAAACATTTAAGAGTTTAACATAACCACAAAAAAATTCATAATTTAATTTCCATGACTTTTCCAAGTCTGGATACCACACTTCCCTTCATATACAATAGGCTGTGGAAACCCTTGATCTTAAATTAAACCACATTTGAGGAGGAACAAATATGAAATATGTATTGATTTGAGCTGTTTGAACTTATTTTCAATTTTGATTTGCTTTGTTTAAAATAATGTTAAGCCATTTCACAGCCCTCTTGGGAGTGTGCTGTCGCCCCCTAGTGGTCCAAAAAAACGATATGCACACATCTGTATGCCCATACATGTACATGTACATGTACATGTACATGTACATGTACATGTACATATACATATACATATATGTACATTCTGTATTATTGCACCATTACAACAGACTGCAGATAAGAGGACAAGGGGTAGTTAGTGGATATTTGGGGTGAGGAGTCCTTTTTATGAAGTATCTTTCAATCTTCAGCGAGTGCTTTGATTATAAATGAACCGCTGTTACAACAGGCGCTTCTGTGAAAAAGTTTTAGTATTTACCAAACTGTGCAACTTGTCTTTTTATTGATGCCTCAATAAAAATAAAAGATTTGCAAGAACCACTTATGTTGTGGCATGTGTTGTAAAGTTTGCCAAAAAATTCCTCAAGCACGTCTATTTATTCTGCTTTGTTTTTGGAGTTGTTTCTGGAATACTAAGCATATATCACATCTGGATGAAGGGAACGTTTGACAAAGTCAAACAAACAGGTTTAATCCCTTTGGTATTTTCTGAATAATGAAACACTGGGCTATAATTTAAAACGCTGTGACATTTTTTTTTAATAATAAGATACAAAATTCACAATTTATGGCAGTAACCACAGTGAGATTAAGTATAGAACATGTAGTCCTGGTTGGTTTTAATTGTGACAAAAAACAACCCCCAAAAAACACCCATAACGTCACACCGGAGGCTGATGAACTATATTACCTGAAAAAGGGTGGCGTATTGTGTGCATTATTACTAACAACTGTAATATTTAAATTAGCATTGGCTTGACAGTAGCAGTGTTTCCTATCCAAGGTTCGAAAAAGAAAATAATAAAGCAGCGGTCACGAAAGCTTATCGTTTGTGTCGTTTTTAACCATTGCTGTTTAAAAACAATTCATTTTAAACTGTTGAAACGCAATAAGCAGCGAAAGAGAACTTGTTTTGCTAAATGCACGAGTGTCTGAGAGACGCACACACAAAGACGCTGCTCATAAAGCGTGTGAATAATGAACTGAGTTCTTTTTGCCCCCTAATTGGGCTTGAACGGTCAAATACACACACTTATGTGTCAGAAATGCCCATCTTTATGTCTTAAGTGAACAGTAGAGAAAGAAACGCATGTGTAACAGTATATTGGATCTGTGCATTCGCTCTTAAAGTGACAGCAGCCTAATAAACCTGTTATTAATGTTAATCAAACAACAAAAAAGAGAAAATCTCTCAATGCGCTTGACTGAATAACTTTTTCAGTCAGAATACATGTAGACTCAATTCACACAGTGAAGATATTCAATGTTTTTTTTAAATATTTGATTACTTTTTACAATTTATGTAGGCTAGTATTTTTTAATTTCTACTGCTTGAAGTTTTTCAGGTAGGTCTGTCTTTTGTTCTGTTGTAATTTGTCATCTTATTGCTTGTAATTATTTTCTTTGTTCTTATATTATCACTGACTGTTTACTTGCTTTCAGTAAGCTTGAGAGTTTATATATGTATATAAAACTCTATATATAGGGTAGCATTAGCTCTTTTTTGTGATACTGAAATTGGTGACAAGAATTATGAAATTTCAATGGAATCAACAATTTTGATAATATAAAAACCTTATTTAAAGCAAAAAGAACTACAGTATTTTGTTCTATAGATCATCATCGTGAAATACAGTTACTCATTTCATGATGTAGATTTTGGTCTCTGCCTAGCACAGAGTGAGACGCAGACGTGTGTTACTGTTAGTGTGAGTGTCTTACGTCCAGCAGTCTGGTCCACTCCAGCGTGTGGTCCACTGAGCTCCAGAGACACACCTGCCTGTCCTGAGCGCAGGAGAGGAACAGGTCCTTGAAGGGGTGGGACGCCAAACCCCACAGTTCATCCGTGTGCCCCTACAAATAAAGACTCCCATGAAACTAACTCCACAACCACTGCAGGTAAAGCACATGTGTGATGACCACTGGCTCTGCTTTTGTGTGATTAACATCAACATGATTAGCTCTGGTTTTAGAAGCATGTTTGTTGAAAATCCTGCTTTTCGACCCTGAAGGTGCACATGTGATTAGCGGTAAAGATGAGGTTTACCTGCACTTCCACCTGGAATCCGTCGTTGAAGGTTCCTCTCAGAATGAAGTTGCGTGACGTTCCCACCAGGAACTGCTCCCCCTTGCCCTCGGCCACAGCTCGAATGGTGCCGTACTGATCTGGGACCTGAGGAAAAGCAAACAGACATTAGAGGTGTGTTATTTTCTTATGTTGCTATAAGAGCTTGTATGTTTCTATATGCACTTCATTTGGTGACAGTTACACGTGATGTGTACTGTACTAGTGAACGCATAATTACAAAAAACTAACCCTAAACCAAACCCTAACCCTATAGTAAGTCCATGTAGTTAATTAATATTACTCAGTAATTATTTCTGTACTTACACTGTAACAACATCACCATCAAATAATGTGTTACACTTTATTTTAAGGTGTCATTGTTACAGTGTAATTATAGATTTAAGTACAGTGCAATATAATTAACTACATGGACTGTAGGGTTAGGGTAGGATTAGGATTTGGTTGAGGGTTAGTTGCATGTAATTATACATAATTTACTGTTATTACTATGGTAAGTACATGTAACTTCTGTAACGAGGACACTGCAAAAAAGTGTTACCAAATAATGTGTAACTGATTTACTTTGCAATTAATATTTATCAGTATCTCATACACTCCCATTTAAAAGTTTGGGGTCAGTACAATGTGTTTTTAAAGAAATTACAACTTTTATTTATTTAAAGGATGCATTAATTTGATCAAAAGTGAAAACCAAGACTTCTGCTCTTTTGAACTTTTGAACTATTAATCAATGAATCCTGAAAAAATAAATTATCATGATTTTCACAAATATATTCAGCAGCACAACTGTAATAATATGATACATTGATAAATAAAATCTTAATTACTCCAAACTTTGATGAGGTAGTGAATAGCAGTTATTTATGTGTGTGTGTTTGAATGAGTGAGTGAGTGAAAATTAGTGTGTGTGTGTGTGTGTGTGTGTGTGTAAGTGAGTGAGTGAGTGTGTATGTGTGTGAGAGTAAGTGTGTGTGTGTATGTGTGTGAGAGTAAGTGTATGTGTAAATGAGTGTGTGAGTGTGTGTGTGTGAGAGTAAGTGTGTATGTAAATGAATGTGTGTGTGAGAGTGAGTTGAGTGTGTGTGTAAATGAGTGTGTGAGTGAGTGAGTGTAAATGAGTGTGAGTGAGTGAGTGTAAATGAGTGAGTGTGTGAACGTGTGTGTGTGTGAGTGAGTGAGTGTGCGTGTGCGAGTATGTGTGTGAGAGTATGTGTGTGTGTGTGTGTGTGCGTGCGTGTGCGTGTGTGAGTGCGTGCGTGTGTGTGTGTGTGCGTGCGTGTGTGTGAGTGCGAGTATGTGTGTGAGAGTATGTGTGAGTGCGTGCGTGTGTGTGTGTGAGTGCGTGTGTGAGTGTGTGAGTGCGTGCGTGCGTGCGTGCGTGAGTGAGTGAGTGTGTGTGTGTGTGTGTGTGTGTGTGTGTGTGTGCGTGCATGCATGCGTGTGTGAGCTTTAGTTCCAGTATGTCTCTCACCTCGATGTCTCTCTCTGGATTCAGGTCATGGTCCCACAGGATGATCTTGTGGTCTTTTCCTCCTCCTGTGAGCAGAGTGCCGTTCCTCATCTGACACAGAGTGAAGACACTCCCGTCGTGAGCCTTGATCTGACGCGAGATCTGAAACGCTCCTGTGGGATCATGGGACGGGTTAATCACACAGTTTCTGGGAACACAACACCACAAATATCCGTCCTGGCTAATGCACTTTATGTGCCAGACTGTTGGCCATCGGGGATGGGATAGGGCTTTTAGAAAAGCCAGTGAAAGAGAAGCTCAGAGATACGCTTGCCAGTGAGGCCAGGGGTGCATGTGTGTGTGATGATGATGCATTCTGGGAATTCCAGCAGATTATCACATCCTCCTGTAATAATACTGATGGCTCGGCAGCCTGTGCAAAGAGCCAAACCAAGGGAAATATAGAGCCCTGGAGTCCCTCAACACACACATAACTCCACACACACACTCTCACATTTCTGAAACAGAGAGTGTAGCTGAACAGACTGACGTTACACACGGTAACACTTCTACAGTTACATGCTATCTGCAGATGCTGAGCCACGAGGCCAGGTCAGGACACCACATATGATGGATGATTCAAGAGAAGAAGAACTTCATGCAACGCTCCACAACAAGAGACTCGCTTCTGTCTGCTGTTTCTGCATGCTATAACTCCATTATTAAACTCATTTAATAATGATTCATAATGCAACAAGTTTTCATGGTGGAGCAAGAGAATTAGGTCAAGTTAGTTGACAAGTACTCTACCGTTCAAACCTTTATTTTAAGGTGTTAGTGTTACAGTGTAATTATACATTTAATAATATTAATGAACTACATTACAGTACTTACTATAAGGTTAGGGTTTGGGGGTTTGGTTTAGGATTATTTGTATGTAATTACGCATAACTTATAGTTATTTCTACAGTAACTACATGTAACGTGTAACAATGACACTGTAAAATAAAGCTACTGATTTTTTTTTATTGTTTTTGAAAAGTCTTTTCGGCTCACCAAGACTGCATTTTTTTAAAATAAAAAAAACAGTAAAAGATTTCAATTTAAAATAATGTTTTCCATTTAAATATATTTTAAACTGTAATTTATTCCTGTGGTCAAAGCTGTATTTTCAGCATCATTACTGCAGTCTTCAGTGTCACATGATCCTTCAGAAATCATTCTAACATGATGATTTTAATGCTCAAGAAACATTTCTGAATATGATCAATGTTGAAAACAGCTTTTTCTGGAATTTTTTTCAGTATTTTTTTCTGGAAACCGTGATACTTGCTTTTCATGAATCTTTGAAACTTTATTTTGAGATAGAAATCTTCTGTAACATTTAAAGTCTTTACAGTTACTTTTGATCAATTTAATATATCCCCGGAGAATAAAAGTATTAATTTCATTTAAATAAATTCTTAAGTTTCTGACCTCAAACTTCTGAACGGTAGTGTAACAGTCTCAAAGACTGTGACCGTGGGGCCAATCTTCTGATCAGAGAAGATATGTCACTGATATGTAAATATAGACCGCCATGTATATGCAAATGTAGAGGTTTGACATGAGCTACAGGCAGCTTAGTTTCCATAACTGCACTTACACTGTTACAGTACTGTATGTTTTCACTGATTAATGAACTCAAAATATCAAGGAAAACGATTTGATATTGGGCTCTATGACAGTATGTGTCCTACAGGGGGCGCTACGCCACAGGACTGTCATGCACACGTTGAGGAGATAAATAAAGCAGTGATGAATGAGCAGGAGCTGGCACTGGTTCAGTCTGTGGTGCAGCCAATCCAGTTCCACAGCATGCCAGTGAAAACCATTACAACTCCAGGATCAACACTGAGAAAACTATCTGTCAACTCGTGCACACACACTCCAGCACGTGCGCATGCAAACACACGGTTTCAGACACATATCCCCAGCTGTGGATTTCTGAACATCTTTAGAACTTCTCTGCCACAGATTTCTAAAATATTGAAATTACAGTGCTTCTGGGTAAAGAACTGATGGACATTATAGTGTTGACGAAACAAAAGATAACTTTAAAAGATACCTCAAAGTGCCATGGTACTAATAAAATATTTTTCGGGCAGTACTTTTTTTGAAATGATCATCACGGTTGTAGTGAAGATTTCTGTGATTTGGGTCGCTCAGCATTAAAATATTTCAAAACATTATAATCCAAATGTCTCTTACCTGTATTTCTTCATCTCTTCATTTGTATAATATCTTTGTTTTTGGTTAGCTACGCTACTGTTCAAATGTTTGGGTCATAAAACATCTGTTTTTTGTTTTTTTTTAAGTATTAAAAATAATAAAACGTTTATTCAACAAGGACAGTAAATAAATGTATAATGTTACAAAAGACTCCTATTTTAAATAAATGCTGTTCTTTTAAACTTTCCTGTTTCCTATCCTGAAAAAAATTAATCACTATTTTTTGTTACATTGATAATAATCAGAAATGTCTCTTGAGCATCAAATCATCACATTAGAGTGATTTCTGAAGGATCATGTGACACTGAAGACTGGAGTAATGATGCTGAAAATTCAGCTTTGATCACAGGAATAAATTACAATTTACTATATATTACAATAGAACACAATTTAAAACTTATTTTAAATTGTAATAATATTTTATATTATTACAATTTTACTGTATTTTTAATCAAATAAGTGCAGCCAAACAGAAGAGATTCTTTTTTTGAATGGTGTAATTTTCTGTTCTTCAGTTTTATTACTATTTTCTTATGTTATCTAGCTTTTAAATCAATTTCAGCTGAATTACACAAACATATGGCAGCACACATGGGCCTGAGTACGTCAAATGTGAGGTTCAGCAAGGTTTTATTTGTTGCATTTACCACAGTGTAATAGATTCCTCTGTTTAACCGAGTGTATTTCTCTACTGAAGCGAATCATACACTAAGCTTTTCATCTCTTTTTCACAGTGATGACATGAGAAATAAACAAAGATTTCCTTTAGTAGTGTGTCATCAGCCTTTTTCTTGACCTGTGCAGTAACTTGTCTGTTACTGTTAATATGTCTAGTAATAAAACTCACTTTCTAAGGCTCTGTTTACATCTGGTATTAAGATGCGTTCTGGTTGATCGGATCACAAGTAGACGAGGGAGACGCGTTCCTGTTAACACCTGGTGTTTTAATCCGTCTCTTTTGTCCACTTTCATCCACTTCTGTCCTGATTTCTTTGAGGGGAGAGTCTATGGGCGGGTGAATGTTTGGGCTTTCTCAGATCTTTTAATCTAATGGATGAAATAAGCTCACATAGTTTACATATGAACACGACTGGAGACTTTTGCAGCAGTTAAAACACATTCGATCACATGAACGTTTACACTACGAAAGCAATTCGAGTGTGTTTTCAACTACCTGTGGAAGTGGTCGAAAGTGGAAAGTATTTAGCATCGTCCACTTGTGATCCGATTGACCGAAACGCATCTTAATACCAGGTGTAAACGGGGCCTTAAAAGGAATGTGGTTGTGCACTGATCCCCTGTGCGCATCTGGCCTCTTCTTCTATGGTGAGCCGATTGTGATTTCTTTGCTGACGGCATGAACTTCTCTTTGGTTTCAGAGCGAGCAGAAGAGCGCAGGAGATCAGACTATGTTTGGAGGAGAATACCATCACTGCAGCCACAGTACTTTTCGTGAGGAAATGCCGGTGATGATGGAAAAATGATAATGTGACATGTATATATATGTGTGTGTGTGTGTGTGTGTGTGTACCTTTCGGCCCTTTTCCTGGCGCTGGTTCAGCCGTGCTGCGGGTCCATATCAGCATGATTCCTCCCGAGTCTCCGGTCAGGATGTCTCCATTATTAAGGAAAGCCAAACACTGCACAAATTTGGGCTTCTCATATTTCTGTCATAGAGACACAAACAAAAATAATGAATGTATGAACTCTGTACTAGTCTGCACTCTGTGCATCAAGCTGACCTGCAGAACTAGTCTAGAAATGTTTCTTGGAAAATCGCTAAAATAAAATCCATCTTCGCCACCCTTTTGACTCTATTTAACTCAATATTTATGAATTTTCTCTGAAATCGTCTTACAGTCAGATTTCCCCCCCAACCATCATAGGATCTACATTGCCCGTTACAGTTCGGTACAGGATCAGAACCGCGTCTCCTCGCAGCACATCTTCAATTACTGCAGAGACGTAACTCCTGTCACTGTTTGACTCCTTTACACATTTTATAAGCTCTTTATGATTTCTCAGCTGGTCAAAATGCCATCATATGTAGCTACACACACACAACGAGCGTATTTAACCCAGAACACAGTTTAAAATCAGAGACTCAGTTAAAACACTCTTGGACTCACGAGTTGCAAGACAAATCTAATGATGCAGTTTCTGGGAAACTCAATGGACAAATTAAAAGTGCATTAAAAAAACTCATGATTTTAATGATGTGCATAAAATATATCAGTGATATGCGTGTCCTTACACCAAAGATGCCTTGTTTGCGCGCCAGTGAGGAGCCGCTCCAGGTCCAGAAGAAGATATGGGATTTCCCACAAGTCACAATGGTGTTGGCGTCAGTCGGGTGAAACTCCACCGCTAAGACCACTTCATTGGTTGTCTAATAAAACAGTACATTGACAAAACTATTACATGAAGCACAAAGAGATAAGAGGGAGATAAAAGAGGAATGTGCAATGAAACAGGGTACAAGTGGAACAGACACGGCAAAACATGAAAGAAGGAGAAGGAAACTGCAACAAGATGAAAACGGATTGAGAAGAAAGGAGAAGGAAATAAGATAAGGGCAAAGAAAAGAAAGGAACAAAGGAAGGGAGGAAGGGAGTGGTGATATGTGTGAGAAGAATGAATAAAAAGAGTGTGTCCACGTACCTTAATCTCAGCAATTTTTGATTTCTTCTGCCAGTCCCACACAGTGAGCATGTGCTCATTAGAGTCATCGATCACACTGAGATGAGTGCCTGAGTCCTACACACACACACACACACACACACACTGAGCATCAATGACTGTTTACAAACAAATACACTTCCGGTTTCTTCAGTCATCCCGGAAAAGAGCTGTTTATATTTGCATTTTATTCTAATAGAGTTTAATATGACCAAAAAGTGCTGCGTCTGGTGCTGAAACAGCCAGGTTAAAAAGACTTGAGTTTTTCCTCCTGGATCATAGATTTCCATCAAAACCAGAAGATCAGGAAAAACAAAACTCATCACAAATGATAATTCATGAATTCTAGTCATGATCACCTCTAATAGACATGACTGCCAGAGTCGGCCTTTGCATTTCTGAGGCCTGTTTCAAAAGTGCTGATATTCGGGAAAACAGCACTCTTGCTCGTGGGATATTGCTTAACTAACTATATTTTTTATGAATATTAAAAACAAGAATTTACACAGACATTTCTGCCCCATATCTTGAATTTTGGGGACATTTTAATACATTTTGGAGGAATTTTTGCTCCAAGCCCCTGTTAATTTCCGGCCCTGTCTGTGCGGCGTGATGGAGAGGGGCTGTTCATTTAAATGAGCAAATACTAAAACCATGAGATTTGAGGGCTCGGTGTAATAGGAGATAACAAGAAAGCCAGACTAAAAAGGTTTGCTTTTAATTCCGATTTAAAAGTTTCAGTATTTCCTGCACATCTCATGGGGCAGAATGACTAAAAGCAGCATCCATAAATCTTTTAGTTTTACTTAGTATAACTACTAAAAAAAATAAAAATAAATCTGAGGATCTGAAAGTCCTTCAAGGTTCAAAAACTGAAAGCATTTTTGAGAGGTGGTCTTGTGTAAGACCAAACAGTTTGCTTCATCCTTTCAGTTTAACAGCATTAAAGAGGGCAAATGTTATCATTCAACTGAACTCTGAATTTTAAACACATTATGTTCTTCATCCCTGAATGAACAAGGTTTTATGGCGTATTAATTCAACTGCTTAGGTATTGTTAATGGTCTGATCCATCTCAGGGGTGGCCAAAATTACCATTTAAAATCAGTCAGAGCTAGAAATGTATCCTTATAATTCCAGGTAAATCTTCATATGACCTTCTTTGACCCCCCCAACTTCTTGTTTTGATGTCCTTCAGGAGACCAAGGCTTCTTTAGTGGAGTCAGACCCCACCAAACCCCCCCGTGATTCACAGCCTGGGCATAATGAGTCCTTCCCTCTGGTCTTTGTCAGTTTTGGATTAATTGTAGTCTTTGGTAGACCAGAATGGAGGGTATTGTTGAGGGAGTTGTTAGGCAATGCTCATTAAACACGCAGTGAAATGCAAAAAAAATGAGACGGTCAGCGTTAGACTCACGGCTTTAGAGAAAGCGAGGGATCCAACTCCTCTCTCGAAGGTGCCGAGGCCGATGATCTGCAGCGTGGACAGACTGACCGAGTCCCAGACTCTCACGTGTGGCTGGAGCGGCTGAGGATCACCAAAGATTACAGGAAACTTTCAAAAAGCTTGTTCTGATAAACAAGCAACATTGTCAGTAAAGAACAAGTAGTATTACGGGAAAACTAAATGCAACATGAACACTCATGCAAAGTGCTTTTACAGCGTTTAGTGGTTTATGTTCTTTAGGGATCCTCTGGAAACTCACCAGCTAAATGTGTTTGTTTTTGTCCTTTCAAGACATACTGTTTGTCTTGAAAGTTTGTTTGCTAAAGCAGAATAAAAACTAGCCAGTTATTCTAGATCTGTTCTCCTATTTTACATATCTAAAGGCAATATTTGAGAATGAAGTACAATACTTTAACAGATCCTTGGAAGGAATGACATGTAAAAACTGAGAAAATCTACTTCTACTGACAGGACAAAACACAGCAACAACAATAAGCTGTATGAATCATTTGTATGAATGCCTACATACTCGATAGAGACGACTACACAACCGTCAGGATTGTCTAATGTTTTTGAAAGAAGTCTCTTCTGCTCACCAAGGCTGCATTTATTTGATGAAAATTACAGTAAAAATAGTAATACTTTAATATACAGTACCTGTCAAAAGTTTGAAAACATTATCATTTTAATGTTTTTGAAAGAAGCCTCTTCTTCTCACCAAGACTGCATTTATATAATCAAAAATACAGTAAAAACAATAATAATTGTGATATATATTATTGTTTTCTATTTTAATACATTTAAAAATGTAATTTATTCGTGTAATCAAAGCTGTATTTTCAGCATAATTGCTCCAGTCTTCAGTGTCACATGATCCTTCAGAAATCATTCTAATATGATGATTTGATGCTCAAGAAACATTTTGTCAAAGTTAAAAACAGTTGTGCCGCTTCATTATTTTTTCAGGATTTGTTGATAAATAGAAAGCTTTATTTATTTTAAATTGATCTTGCATAACAATGGAATGCATCCTTGTTGAATATTAGTATTACTTTATTTATAATTTTTTTTACTGATAGCAAACTTTTGAACAATAGTGCACATTGAGGCAAACATACAGGAAAGTTATTGTTTCATCATAATAGTTATGTCAAACTCACTCTGCCATCCTTATCCACTCCTGCGATCTGTCCTGTGGCGATACGGATCTTATCTGGGTGAACAGCAAGACTATAAGAGAACGAGAGAGAGAGAGAGAGAGAGAGAGAGAGAGAGAGAGAGAGAGAGAGAGAGAGAGAGAGAGAGAGAGAGAGAGAGAGAGAGAGAGAGAGAGAGAGAGAGAGAGAGAGAGAGACTTTCACTCATCAACACTGTTGAGGTTAACGCAGCTTTGGTTTTTGATCGTCATACAATATACAAGCTCTGCCAACCTAACTGCTGTTTAGAGATCAACCAACATTGATCTGTCCAGATACTGATATCTACAGATAGGCGTGAATTCCACTATTTACATATTTTACAAAATATTCACACAATAAATGAAACATAAAATGTTTTATTATTTATTGATAAGGCTGTCTGTGGACTCTAGAACTGAGATAACAGGGAGGTCAAGCTTATGGAACAATGTCGACAATCTCAAAAACACAACTGTATTGGTCCATCACTATTTGTGCGGTTACAGTGGTTGTTGAAACTTGTACTTCAAAGATGTACTATATATAAGTGTATGTACTTTTAAGATCCCCGATATTTTGTTTTGACTTCCTTTCAGGGGTTCAAGTAATAGCAGACTACCCCAAACCACACATTATTTTCAACCTGGTTAAAATGATAAGGATAACACTTTATTTTAATGTGTCCTTGTTACACATTACATGTAGTTACTGTAGTAATAACAGTAAATTATGCATAATTACATGCAACTAACACTAAACCAAACCCTAATGCTTGCCTAACCCTATAGTAAGTACATGTAGTTGCTTAATATTACTCGGTACTTAAATGTATAATTACACTGTAACAATGACACATTAAAATAAAGTGTAAACAAGTTTTAAACTGAATTGTCCAATTAATGGCATTGAATGGGTGCCATTGACACGTGACAAGTGCGCTGTGAAGCTCGCACTAGACGTGACAGTCCTCTGTGCTTCAGCAGCATCTTTCAAAGAAATATTCAGTGAGAGTTGGCAATTTAATCAAGACCATCAGATAACTGCATGTCCTCAATCACACCATACATGTTTTCATCTGTCTCACCATTTGACACAGTCCGTGTGTCCTAAGTAGTGGCGCTGTGTCCTCTCCTCGTAGTTGAAGAGCACGACCACCGAGGCGATGAAATACACGATCTCCCCGGTGGGCAGCAAGTACACGTTTGCACGGCAGTCACGACCCCTGTATCCATATCTATCCGTCCGAGTCAAGGAGAACACAACTAAACACCAAAAACAAACTATAATACAATAACTTCTGAAGGCACTTTTTGTCATATCAGTTCAATGCTTTACACATCTGTCTGTGAATTTAATTCATTTGGGGGATTTTCTTAGTACAGTGAATCAACTTAAAATATTTAAGTACATTTTTCATTATTTGACAACCGTAGTAAATATTATACTTTTCTTGCCTTATAAGATTTAATCCATTTTAAAACTAAATTTACAAATTATTTTCTTACATATTATGCTTTCAAACTGGAATTTTGTGTCATTATTTTGCCTATGTAAAGCATTTTAAATGGCCATTGTTAATGAAATGTGTTCTATAAATAAACTTAGTTTGATCTGCTTAAAGAGCAAATACAGAAATACTACCATGTGCTGAGTGCAAATGATGCTAGAAAGGATACACCCACTCCAGTTTGAGTCTCTCTGGGGGAAGTTCGGTGCGCACCTCGTCGTAGTTCTCCACGTCCGATGGGATAAACATTGTGATAGGTCGTCCTCGCATGAACATTTTGATGTAGTCTCCCTCTGTGAAGAGATTTGATGAAGATATTCTAAGACAAAATTTTTTTTTTTTTTTTTTTTTTAAGAATTAATGATTATTAACCAAATTAGCAGCTATCATATGAAAAGCATCTCAAACAAAACTCGTGTTTGTTTGTGTGAAGTACATGCATCTGGAGATTAGACTTTGAAATAAGTTGAAATTTGCCAGTGCAGTTTGCTAGTTAATTTTAGTCATTTTAATATAACATACACACAGCATATAGGATACCTTCTAACACTGTTCCTAGTAACTTAACAGGTTAACAGTTTTTACATATTCGTTTCTAAGTGAAGCTCTTTGAGGGAGGTCATGCGTTTAACTCATTAAAAAAAACCAAGCAAATCAAAATTGAAGCCTCGAGCGCCGTGCAGAAGGGCCAGAGCAATGAGAATGCCCAAGTTATACTGTGATTTAATAAAGAAAAGAAAGTTTCAAGCAGAAATATGAAAAAATGGACAGTGAGGAAGAAAAAAATCATGATGTTTTCTCTAGTCTCCTGAATCATTTTGTGCTGTTGTTACATCATCATGTAATTATATAAAGTATTTAACACAGAACAAGACATCTGACCACAGAGAACCTTTAAGAAATAAATCACCAGTATATTATTTACCGTCATAAACTGTCATAAAATGTACTGTCATAAATTACTTGATATCGTTAAGGGGATAGTTTGCCCACAAATAATATTTCAGTGATCATTTACTCACCCTCATGTTGTTCCAAGTCTTACGTGGAACATAACAGAAAGAAAACGTCTTTGTGTTTTTGTTTTGTTTTTTGGTTACCAACATTCTTCAAAATATATCTTTTTTGATATATAATTTTTTAGCATTATGGTAAAAATGTGCGCAGTTGTCCTTCAAATAATGTTACAATGGATCATTATAATGAATGTAATTTTCTTTGTACAAAATGTACTTTTTTATGTCTTTGATTTTGGGGTGAAATATGGGCTAGATGTGTTCTTGAGCGGTTTGGTGAGATTCAGCCGTAAAGCTTTTCTGGCATCATTACTTCAGAAAAACACATTCCTCTGCTAATGAGTTACTGGTGGTGAATCTCCAAGTCACCTATTTAGACCAGCTGAATTGTGAGAAGACATGAACAAGCGAGATGTGTGTTCGTCGTTTATCCTGGGAGGAAATCCACTTACTATCCATTCCTCCAGAAATTTTATTTAAGATTTTGAGGAACAAAAGCGGCAGAGAGACAGAAGAAAAGTGGAAGAAGTGACTGAGCATTGATCTTTCAGATCGATCAACATGTTAAGAGAATTAAAGTGGGATTAGTGGCAGAAACGCTTATAGTCCAGCCTGAAGCGGGTACGGGAGCTTTCGGCGGCTTTCGGCCCTGGAGAGAGGAAGGCCTTACCTTGACTGTTTTTTTCACGGGTTGACATTTTAGCTGGGTATGGAACAGAAATAATAATCTCTCAAAAAACAAACACAGAAAGAATGACAGACAATGAACATGTCAAAGGTTTTTAAGATGGGTGTGATCCATTAGAAAGAACTAGAACAACAAATGAGAAACCACAAGTCAAAGGAATGCAGTTTGTGCACGTCTTTGCCAAGATTAAAATGTCTTGAGAGATGGAGGTGGTGCTCACACCTGTACTGTTCTCGGCCTCGGGATAAGGTCGTTCCGGGGCACACTTCGCCCGCAACCACTGGCATGAACCTCGAGTTAAGAGTATTTTTCAGTGTCACTGCTAATCTTGCCCTGGGGCAATGCCAAATACTAAGAGCTATCAGTGGCATCATGCTAGCTTTCATTTACACTTATGAAACGATTTTTACAAATGTTACTGTGCAAATGACATGTACGTAAGAATTTGATTTGTTTTAATGTGCACAAAAGTTCTGAAACCTTGCACAGGGCACGAGTTTCACCTGCACCACTGTGATACGGGAAATGAGAGGGACACATTAGGAAAAAATTAAGCTGAAACATAACAGATCACGTAAAAGGCAAAATGAGACTTTACCTTGGCTGATGACTGGATCTCTGTGTCTAAAGAGGAAATGGGAATAAAATAAAAATATTGTTAACGCAAGAATAAACGACGTGTTTGTTCAACTCTAGGAATGTGTTAAAGGCATGTGTTACATCCAAAATAAAAATTCATTTATATTGGCATCATTTGCTCACTCCCATCAGGTAAGTAAGGAATAATTGACAACAGTCCATTTATCAATTTTCAGAAAATAATGCACACCCGAGGTGGTAACACGGTCATGACGTGAAGCGGAGGCATTATTTTCTAATTATTCTACCGACCGGAGCCAAATATTACGCTTACATTGTTCAGATGTTGTATTTCAAGACATTTTTGTCCTTAAAACGCTCTTGCTCTTTCTTAAGCATCTCATCCCAAGCCTCCGTTGCTAATTCCAATACGTCATTTTAGAGCTAGTAACGGAGACTTGAGCCAATGATAGCGGACTAATGCAGTTATTAATGCTGAGAGAGAGAGAGTGTGTGAATCACCTGAGTCTGTGTCTCTCAACAGTGTTCAGCAGCAGTATCTCTACTATTAGTGAAACTAAGTTTATCTGCTTCAAGAACAGAACCGTTATTACCTTCCCTAGTGAGAAAAGTCATGTAGCTTTTAAAGGCACACTATGCAGTTTCCGTTTTAGACCCCTAGAGTCGCTGTGTATTTAACATTACTGTCGTAAATACCACTCGCGCAGAGCCGTCTCTGCACTCTTCTTTGCAAGTGTGTGTCCGTACTATAAGTGTTTGAGTGGGAGAGAGAGCGGAAGACAGACAGTATGAACTTTCTGTACATACTAAAACAATTTTGTGGCAAAAAAAACCCATGGAAATTTGGTTCTTTCGCTGTTGTCGTCTGTTAGGACCTTTTGAAATAACTGAAATCATTTGGCGGAGTGATATGGAACTGTAATTATGTTAATAGATTCAACTTGAAATTAATTATTAGTAAATATTGAAATTAACACTAAGTACAGTAAGTTTTTAATTGTTAAACTAAACTGCTTTTAATTGTTAATGCAGTTAACTAATGTTAAATTATAGAACCTTATTGTAAAGTGTTACCAAAATTACATAAAAGCACTATAAATGCATCATAAGTTATATGTTACGGCGGAGGGGAAGATTATCTGTGAAAAGCCGCACAAATTTCGCCCATCACTGTCAGAAGACTTGAAATATAGCACACAAGTGGTATAGTTTAATGTTAGTGTTTGGAACGTGACGGTGTCCATCCCTTTTCAATTTTGCTGGTTGAAAAAGAGCACATCAGAGATTCTGCATAACTTTTGATGGAAAAAAGAACAAAATGAGGGTGCATGAAGAATTTCTCTTCAGAATTTTCAAGCAAGAAGCAAGTGCCACGGTTCAATTAGATTATTTGGATTATTTGCAATAATACATGACTAGGCCCAGATGGAATATGTGGACATTTTGCATGTTATGTGCTGAAATTGGATGAATGAATGGAATGAGTGGAATGAATTCAAACTAAGATAAAATTAATTGAACAGCAAGTACTAAACTAAACTTTGGTAGCTGAAAGCATATTACCCAAAATAAATAAAACATTGGATGCACTGAGTATCGGTGTAACTTCCTGAACGATTGCATTCCAATTCACTGAAAATCTCTGGAGCTTCTTGGATTTTTTTTTTTTTTCTTGGAACAGTTATCAAGAAAAATGACTTAAAAAGCATCATTAAAAGATAAAATACTATCTACAATAAATAAATCAACAGCATGAATCTTATTAAGGGAATGAAAGGAAGCTAACACTTACTTCTCTGCGTTCTTCACCACTTTGGACAGCAGTTTGGATGTGGAGGCTGCTTTCACCAGCTTATTCCTGTTCTCCTCTCCACTGTCCCATGTGCTACTCTGAGAACGCTCCATTCCTCCACCACGCTTTGCACTGCTACCCCTGCCGGAGATGTAAATTACACATGAAAAACGTATTTCATTGGAAAAGGAAGCGATAGCAGAGAAGCTGAAAAGCAAGTCCAGGAGAGAAGTTAAATATTTAGACGAGAGGTATTCTGAGCTTGGAGGTAATGAAGCTAATAAAACATCTAGATAGATCTACACCAAAAACGTGTCACAGGTTTGTTCTGACAATTTTAGAGATGCTACCTCTATCCAGATCCTCCAAACACAAATACCCACTCCTCCAATTTGGTTAATTTCAAACTGGAAGCCAGAAGTCAAGCAACGCCCCTTGAAAGTCAAAGATGCATCCCTCAGGTAAAAGATCATGCATATGCCAAAGCATAATCCACTCGACGGTTAGTACACACTGGGGAGCTGAAAACTTGAAACCCAGTCCTGGGGTAAATTGCATGATATTGTTTGGGGGAAAAGGCGCCACACAGCCAAGCTAAAGGAAGGTAGAGAAGGAAAAACATCAGAGATTTAGAAAGGGAAAGTAGAGGAGCGTTTTCCTCAGGCGAAGCTGTATGCAAGAAGAAAACGTTAGCAAACTTGTTTTCTGGACCATCCCTTCTGAACAGGAGGCTCGTGTGGGGGATTGTGGGATTGACAGGAAAGCAAGTAGAGCGTCAAACATGTCGGGAGATTCTGAACTTTATGCAAACTAAAGGCCAAAAATGAATTCATTAATGATGGATAATCATGGAGCCTGAACCAGCAACCTTCTGAATACCAGCAATTTAGTCAGTACGCCACATCTCCCTCACCTTAAACTCTTAAAAATAAAGCTTACAAAAGGGCATTTCCACAGTGAAGCCGTAGATTAACAATTTTAGGTTCTCCAAAGATCTCTTCAGTGAACAGCTCTTAAAAGAACAATTTTAGTGTGAAGAACATTTTAATAATCTAAAGAACCTTTTGTGGAATGGAGGCTCCACAGATGTTAAAAGGTTCTTCATGGAACCATATATGCCAATAAATAACTTTTACTTTTAAGAGTGTAGTGGAGAATATGTAGCTCAGGGGAGAAGGTTTGTTATAAGTGATCCAGAAACTCACAGAGGTACACACAAACATTAAAGCCCAAAGTATACTGAGTTTTTTGAGCGCACGTCAGAGTGTGTTTGTGCGCATTGGGAATTTCATCATCAGCATTGTATTTTTTCTGTACGCACATGTGCCTTGAACTTTTTATGCACTAGTTAAAAACAACAACACACTCCTCAAGAGCCACGTAGACGAGCGCTTGTGTGAGGGAGTTAAGAAATAGATGCAGCTCTAGTTTACGTGAGAACAAAGATTTTATCGGATGTAACTTCTGGAGAGAAATAGCGCAGACACTGGGCAAAAATTTTAATTTCTGAGTTCGCGCAGGCTATCAAACGGAATATACTTTGAAAGGCTATGTACGCATACGCTGAAAGTTGGTGTTAAAACTCAAGAATACTTTGGGCTTAAGGCAATTAAATCGGTCAGAGCTGTAGCACAGAACCTCTAACCTCACCGAAGTAAGAGTAAGAGAGGAGGGAAAGGAACGGAGAGTATTCTGGGGCAGAGCGGAGACACTTCCATGTGAAAAATTGTCTTGAGCTCTACATATGGGGACACTTGTGAGGCATGTAGGTTTAATGATGTCAATCCCTAATATATGTGTGATAAAAGTTGTTTGAATGCAACACAATACCATCTGCCAATAAAACAACCATGTTTTACCATGTAATACCATGGTACTAGCTAAACAAGACTTGGTCTACAACAACATTTGGTCTACTAGCTCTACTAAGTACTACTAAGGTCTACTAAGTAATACTGCATCAAATTAGTGCTAATAGAAACCATTCTAGTGTAGCATGAATATTTATGCTAGTTTTTTCCTTATAAGCAGAAACCCCATGCAAATCATCTTAGTTAGCAGTCCACCTGCATTTACTGCACTTTTCCTATTTCTAAGCCTAAATACAGAAAATGCATATCTTGCAATACTGATATAGACATCTACGTAACATTTCTAAGAAAAAAAAAAAAAAATCTCAGACACATTTTTAAAACACATTGCGCTAACCTCAACACTCTGATGCTAGACGTTGTTAGTCTGAGTGAAATCTTCATGGTTTGCAGAGGATTTTTCTAAGCAATGTGACTGTGGCCAGACCCTGGCTGATAATTTTCTTGTTGCGTCGTCTAGGAAGCATGGATCGGGCCTTGAAATGACATTAAGGAGATGGCTAATTGGTTTTCCACTTCTCTTTAGGTAATTGGATGGGACAGCTTGCAGAGTCAAAGTGAATGACTCAGCAGGCGGGTTCTTGCGTTATTAAGTACAGACTAGAATGGTGTTGAAGCATTGCTGGGCTAATGTGTTAGCCTGATTACTCCGTGGATTACTAAGCAAGAACTAAGGGTCTGAGCACTGAAGGGACGTCACATCTGCTTTCCATTACTTTCCTCTTCTGGGTGGATCACTCTGAGTGACCCAGAGCGTAACAGACACATTTTGACCTACACTGCCGGCCTGATACTAGCAGGACATTTAGCATAGAATGAAGGACAAGTACTGATAAATGATGGGAAAACAAGATGGGATACAAGATTTTGTTTAGATATAATCAATTTCAGGGCCTGGAACTGTACTGATTAAAGTTACAGTCTGAGTGTTTTTATGTATGGCTCCTTCAGTCGAACAGCAATGTGTACCATGTTCTGGAAATAAAAATCCCATTATTTTTTCCATAAAATATTTTTTCTGAGAACGTACAAACCTTTCTACATTGCGCTCTGAGACCAAGTGATCGTCAGTGTGATTTCAATGTGACTTTAAAAACAAACATGAATATTTGTGAATAATGGAAGTGGAAATTGGTCTCCCTGCACTAACAAATAACTTAAATATTTGCACATATAAGAATATTTTATATATACATACACTAGCATTCAAAAGTTTGGAGTCAATAAGATTTTAAAAAAATAAATTAATACTTTCATTCAGCAAAGATGCATTAAATTTATGCATCTATTTTATTTTTATTAAAAGAACAGAGCTTATTTGAAATGCGTAAAAATATAAATATATATTTGTAAAAATATTTCACAATATTACTGTTTTTACTGTATTTTTGATTAAATAAATGCAGTCTTGGTGAGAAGAGACTTCTTTCAAAAGCATTCCAAACTTTTGAATGATAGTGTATACATTTATATATATTACTTAGTGCGAAAAATTAATTGTTTTATTAATCCTATTTTAATTGTAACATGCTTTACGGGACGAGTAGTTCGTTTCTTATTCTTCAAATCAAATATTTTAATGTTGTGATTTATCTTGGAGATGATTGGTTTGGCCCAAGGCTTAGAACTTATAGTTAATAAGTTTTCGAAATCCCTATGGAGTAAATGAATGGGGGAAAATACTTCCGGAACATAGGCTGATAAAAAAGGAGTCAGTGTTGCTCTCTATTGATCTTGATATTGATTGAGGAAGCATGTCAGCCCTGCCCCTTGGCTTTACGTCAATAGGTTGCGAAACCACTGCAAGCAGATTGCCAAACGCCATTCGAACACTGCCAGAAATCGCAGGGCTGATGGGAGGAACCTTTTGGCCGGGGTCGAGCCCTTGTTCTCCGAGGCTTGTCTTTGGGGCTGTGGGGGATGTGGGGAGGGGGGGTTGCTGGAAGGGGTGCTGGGTGCTGAGGGGGGTTTATCATTAGTCTGGGGCGGCTCCTCTTTCTCCTTGATCCCCTCCATCAGAGGCTTGTCTTTTTTCCGCTCTCCACCACTGTGAAAATAACATGCAGGTAAACATAGGAAGTTCTGATACACATGAAAAGATGAGGAGAGCCGAGCGGCTCAACACTGAGCACTCAAACACTCACAGACATTCAGATGAATATATTTCTGCAGGCTGAAAGAGTATCACACATTAAACAGAGCTTCTGTTCGGACAAACATTTGAATAGTGCAAGTTGAGTCGACAATATTGACTCACCATTTTCCCACAAGAGAAGACTGCATAGGCCTAATTTTAATGTGTTTACTTTTAAGGCTATGTCTACATTCATCCGGATAAGTTTGAAAATGGCATTTTCATTTCTAAACGCTCCCTAGCGTTTCAAGCATTTTCAAGCAAAAAATGTCTCGTCCACACTGAAACGTCGGAAAACGCTAAAAATCACCATAATGTGCATGCGTAAAACACATTAAATGCTCACTGAGATTATACAGAGAGACCAGACAAAGTTCTCACACTATTCTTCTGGCACGATCATTTTATTAGCAAAATATCTCAGTGCTTACTGCTGCGTTCAGGTCAAGTTCAATCATCAAAAACGCAATTGCTCCCATATTTTGACGCAGAACAGCAGTTTCGAGTATATTTCTGTCATCTTTGCAGGAATGTAATATAAAGATTGTACAAAGGAACATTTATCTTTAGCAACACTGTGAAAGTCAATAACACATAGCAGGAACATATACAAAGCATAGAACATTTAAACATAGATATCTATCCAGGGCTTGACATGAACACTTTTTCTCAAGTCACTGTGGCTACTGGTTTTCCAAAGTTACTAGCCACTCAGCATTTTAGCTGGCAATAGTTTTGGCATCGATACCATAGGGAAAAAACATCCATATAGATATTTGTAATATTATCTCATAATTTAGCAGCAAGTATATTAGGCTGCTGTCACTTTAAGACCTGACGCAGGGATCTATTATACTGTTACACATGCATTTTCTTTCTCAACTGATTACATTCACTTAAAACATAACTGACTGTGCTTACATGAAAACTCGCCAAGACCGGCATTTTGACATTATTTTGTGTGTATTTGACTGTTTAAGTGCAATAAGCGGTGAAAAAAAACTAAATTTTGCTTTATGTGCGCACAAAATCTGCAGGAATGAGTAAAATTTTACATGCAATCCCACGGCAAAATTCAAGCCCTGTTACACCAACAATATTCATCTGGAGCAAATGAAACGAGTGAGTGAGGCAAGGCGGGTTTGTGTGAGAAAGCACTGTGTCGTGTGTCTATTCTGCGGAAAATGAGTATTGGAAGCGTTTTAGACATTTTAGTATCGATATGTATTGAAAAATCTATATTTTTGACAACACTACATTGCACTTAGACGCCTTTATAAAAGACTAAAATTCAAAAATGTATACATTACATATATAATTAAACCCACCAAAGTGGCTAGTACAGTATGAGTGACTGCGTTACACACCACTGCTGAAATACACCCTGTTTGCGGGTGTTTATGTCAATCCCTGTATCTATCAGTACAATATGCGTTTTCACAGTCCACACTACAACGCAAAAAACAGTGTTTTCAAATTTATCCACTTAGGAAAGCATCTTTAAAAAGCTCAGTTTGAGCCGTGTCAGTGAGGACGCAAGGTCAAAACGTAGAGAAAAAGATGCGTTTTCAAATGTACACGAATTAGTGTAGACGTAGCTCTAGTCCAGTGTTTCCAAAACCCGTTCTGGAGGTTCGCCACTTCTAGTCATTTTGATTATCTCCCTAATCTACTAACCACACACCTGGTTCAAATCATCAGCTCATCAGTGGACAGAGTCGTGAGCTGAAGCGGGTCAGTGAAGACATCCAGAATGTGTAGAGGAGGCTTCCAGATCATTGTCATGTTTCAGTTATGGGTGTGTGTGTGTGTGTGCGCGTTACCTCTTGGCAGCGGAGGAGAGTGTCTCTTTCTTGGCTATAGACACTGTGGAAGTATCTCTGTGAGATTTGCGGCCGCTGGAACTGCCGTTGGCGATGCAGGACATCGAATAAGCCTCACGCAGCGCGGCCTGACCTGCAGGACACACAACACAACACACTCTTAGTCCCAATTATACCTCAAAACAATGACTGAAATCTAGGAAACAAGTTG
The DNA here is from genome assembly GCF_963993115.1 of Abramis brama. Lineage (NCBI taxonomy): Eukaryota > Metazoa > Chordata > Actinopteri > Cypriniformes > Leuciscidae > Abramis > Abramis brama. Next base: position 31,293,545 of record NC_139981.1, on the reverse strand, counting down.
GACCATTTACTTTACTGTAGACCTCCCCACACCTTTTGACTTTTAATATCCATGAATTGTCCATTTGGATAAGCTTTATATATATATATATATGTATATATTAAAGGTAGCACTTTACAATAAGCTTTTCATTGTTAACATTAGTTAATGCATTGTTAACTAACACGAACAAACACCTTAATGTAAAGTGTTGCAATGATTAATTTACAGAAATTATGATTTTTTTTTTATAAAGCTTTTTTTTTAAGATTTACATTCACTATAGAAATTTCCAGACACTTCTGTGATTTAAGATTCTATTCATTTCTATGACTTTTGCATGCTTGAACTAATGAAATCAAACCTGATCAACGGTCAGGGAAGACGGAGAGACAGGATAGACAGTAAAGAGAGGACAAGACTGGCTTAAATAGGGCAGCATCCAGACAACTTAACTGGATTAGTGCTCTGATTTACTAGTCTACCACTGATGATTCAAGAAAACAACATGATATCAAAAGTTTGTTATCTAATGCAATGACATTCATATAATAAGTGTGGCTCAAGCTTTTACAGTCACTGCTGGAAAGGGTTCAAATATGCAAAAGATGCTGGAGTGTTCAGTTTAACTGCTCAGGACAAACAAGGGACTCAAGAACAACCATCACAAAACATGAACACAGCCGTGGATCATCCAGGGAACGACACACAGTATTAAGAATCAAGGGTGTGTAAACATTTGAACGGGGTCAGTTTTAAAAAGTCTGCTATTTTTGTGTCTTGTGGACTATATGCAAGCGCCTTCTATGCAAAATATCTTATTCAGGACAGTACTAAATAAAAACTAAGTTGTATGATCCCTCTTATTTTGTTAAAATAATTAAAATGTTTCAGATTCTGCAAGGTGTATGTAAACTTTTTAAAATGCACAACTGGATTTAAAATTTTGGGGTCAGTAAGAAATTAATAGTTTTATTCAGCAAGTCTGCATTAACTTGAACAAAAATGATAGTGAATACTATTTCAAATAAATGCTGTTCATTTGAACTTTCTATTCATCAAAAAAAAAAAAAGTATCACAATAAGCAGCGCAATTGTTTTCAACATTGATAATAATCAGAAATGTTTCTTGAGCATCAGATCATCATATTAGAATGATTTCTGAAGGATCATGTGACACTGAAGACTGCAGTAATGATGCTGAAAATTCAGCTTTGACCACTGGAATAGATTATATATTTAAATAAATTACAATAGAAAAAAAGCTATTTTAAAATGTAATACTATTACATAGTTTTTACTGTATTTTAATTAAATAAATGCAGCCTTGGTGAGCATAAAATACAAAAACTAAAACATATACCAACCCCTAAACGTTTCTTAACATACAGTGGGGTCCAAAATGAAATGAAAATCTGAGATACATTTCGCATTTAACCTGATTTTGAATACATTACGCTACTGTACACTCCTGAAGAAAAAAAAAAGAAAAGAAAAAAAAGACCAAGCCAAAAATGGCAAATTATTTAGTGGCCTTTTAATGGTCTTAAACATTTTAAGCACAAGTCACTGGTCGGGAGATTGGCAAGAACTGTAGATAAAGTAACTTGGCACGAAATAGCCTTCCCAACTTGCAGACAGGAAGAAGAGTCAGTGTTGTTCCACTCAACAGCTTCATGAGCTCATGAGTAGGTAAAAAAAACGTCTTCCAGTTCATTTGAGTTTAATGTGAGAATAAATATTCACTATAGGGTTCAAATCTGGACTCTGACCAGGCCAAAACACGAGCCTGATTCTCACGCCACTTCTTGGTTGTCTTTGCAATAGCAGGAGCATTGTCTTGATGAATAATGACATCTGATCATTCCTCTTTCATTCTGCAAAATTCTCCTGCACTCTGAAGCACTAAGAGAGTTTTCACAGTAAAGTAGCTCCCCAAACGACAGCTCTTCCTCCATGCTTCACTGTGGTAGATGCATTTATTATCATATTTCTCAGCAGATTTTCCAAGACAATGCTCTCGAGCCTCATCATGCAACTCGTGTTTCATCGTGATTCATCACTCCACACACAACTTCCCATACTAGCCAAAAACTTCATTCTGTCTTTGATGTTCTTCTGAGTGGTGCATTTGCTTAAATTTTGCCAATTTCCTGACCGAAAATGTGAGGTTAAGACAATTAAAAGCTTTGTGTTTAGCATACATTGTAATGCAAAAATATAAATGAACTTCTAAAAGCATCTCAGATGTGTGTATGGTTTGTCTGTGGTTGTCCTGTAATGCTACAGAACAGACTGAGCTTGGTCTGGGATTCTCACGCTAAACTCCAGTGCCATGATTGCACTGGTTTGCATCAGCTGTGCTATTTAAAACTCTCTCTGAAACGTCTCTTCTCTTGACCTCTGTGCTCTGAGAGAGTTATTGTGGGCAGGATTCAGATGATAGTTTCTCTCCAGGGCACGCGTACGCGTGTGTATATTATCAGGAGGCGGCGATGCGATGTCAGAACCACATGGCTCTGTTTCACGCTCCATTAGCACACAACAAAAACACACAGTGTGTGGCTGACCTCATCAGACCACTGAGAGAATGTGTGTGACGCGCGCGTTTGACTCAACAAAGCAACTACCGCTCACATTAATGCCTGATCCAGAGTTACCCTCGGGCAGGTTTCTTTAAAAACCCAATCAGGATGTTTATACATATTTAATCAACAATTTCAACAAGATATTAATTATCTAGTTCTCTTGGTTTATTCTTAGATTAAAAAATAATAATATCTCTAGTCTCATATATATTGTATATTTTCTGTGCTGATTTTTTGGGAAAATCTGCAGAATTCTGTGGAACGGATTTAAACATGGTAAAATGAGACAAACAGAGCTGAGACTCCTATTGGCTACAGTTACAATGAACAATCATATTGATAAATCAACTGATTCAACATTATTTGGAGCAAATGAACTTCTGCTTTTGCATTAGACGTGCTAAATAACAATAAAGTCAAGAAGATAAAACCATCTTACAGATATTACAGATAAAAATATATATTGATCAATATTACTATTACTATTTATTGTAAAATAAAAATGTATATATTTATGCATTTGGCAGAGACTTTTATCCAAAGCGACTCACATCGCGCACTCCATGGGAATCAAACCCATGATCTTGCCATTGCTATAGCAATTGCTATTGTGAACTTATATATATTGATGACTCAATATATATAAGTTCACAATACTCATATGTATTTATTTTTAAACTTAAATGGTTTGCCGCAATCAGTTTCCTCAATCGGTTTGAGTTGAGTTAACTTGTTGGGTTTTACAGTGTAGTGCTATGCTCTACTAGTTGAGCTATAATAATAATAATAATAATAATAATAATAATAATAATAATAATAATAATAATAATAATAACAACAATAATAATTTATAATAACCAGGATTACAGGTAAAAAAAGGGGGTAAATGGATAGGTGCACTTGGGAACTCGGGAACTATTCTGAGAGAATATTTTAAATTTAAAACACGTTTGGTGCATTTTAACCACAGTCATATTACATTTTGGCCAAATTACTGATAGTTGAAAGTTAGCCAAAATATTGAATAAACAATCAAGCATCCATCATACGCCAGAACTCGACTCGCATACGGAAGCCAGTGATTATAGTTTATAAAGTTATAAATATAGATATTTTTCTTACAGAAACGCTTTGCTTCAGAAGCCCTTTATTAACCCCTGGAGCCGTATGCATTACTTTTGTGATGGATGGATGCGCTTTTTGGGGTTTCAAAATCATCCACTTCTATTATAAAGCTTGGAAGAGCCAGGATATTTTTTAATATAACACCGATTGTGTTTTGGCTGAAGAAAGTCATATACACCTAGGATGGCTTGAGGGTGAGTAAATCATGGGCTAATTTTCATTTTGGGGTGAACTATCCCTTTAATCCTTCACACTTCTGTCACGAATCACGACAGATCATGCTGTTTAGATACGGTGTACGGTGCTGTACTACACTATACTGTACTGTGTGTGTGTGTGTGTGTGTGTGTGTGTGTGTGTCTAGTCAGCACAGCCTCACAGGAAGTCCTTATGTGACCCAACTCCAACAGGAAACCGAGGAAATATCTGTCTTCCATCAGAAGCCTGTTTGTCTCCCAAACCTCTGGCATGCTCCATCACTCTCACGCTTAAAATACAGCAAAAAATGTAAGCATGTAAAGGTAAAGTCATTCTTAATCACATTCAGTGTTCTTCGTAAGAAAAAATACACTCTTATTAGCAATAAAAACACCCCAGTAACAGCCAAAATAAAGCACACTGCCTTACTGACCCAGATATCTTGCAAAAATAATCAGAGTTGTCCATCAATATTTATCAGATTAACTGCAAAAACACCACATCAAAGCCCAGCATTCAGCGGCGAGCGGGAACGCTTCTCTTTTCCTCTGTGAATCGAGTCCTTTCACAGATACCGTCCCGAGAGCAGCTGGATGAGGAGAGACTGAGGTTTGGGAGACGACTGGAGTGGAAAGAGTGAGAGTTCGGGGAAAGATACTAATGTGGGGGATTATGGGAAATGAGGGGGAATAGATATGGGATTGAGCAGTGCGTCAGCCTTGAAACGAATGAGAAATGAAGGAGAATAATGGACCATAAAGGGCACAGCGAGAAAATATGGGCAGTGGGAAGAGAAAAGTGAGAGAATTCAGAGAGAATGAGAATAGTGGGAAACATGAGAACCAGCACAGCAATATTTAAAATAAATATTAATTTTTCATATTAAAAAAATATTTATTTAAATAAGTGTTGTTATTATTATTATTATTGTATTACACCAATAAGCGCAAGTACCTAAAGTGTTGCATATATTGCCATACAGAAAAGCACATTTGAATGTAATGAACATTTAATGTTAATAACTCCTAATTTATACACTATCGTTCAAAAGTTTTGGGTTGGTGAGAGTTTATGTTTTTGAAAGAAGTCTCTCCTGCTCACCAAGGCTGTAAAATACAGTAAAAACAGCAATTTTGTGAAATATTATTACAATTTAAAATGTCTGTTATCAATGTGAATATATGTTAAACTAATTTATTCCTGTGATCAAAGCTGAATTTTCTTCAGAAAGTCTTCAGTGTCACATGATCCTTCAGAAATAATTATAATATTATGATCAAAAACATTATTATCAATGTTGAAAATAGTTGAAAACCATGATGAATTCTATTTTATTTATTCATTGCTGAATAGTAAATTCAAAAGATCAGGGTTTATTTGAAAAATCTTCTTGTCTTTAATGCATGCTTGCTGAATAAAAGTATTTTCTATTAAAAAAATGAACAGTAGCTTATAAGGCAAAGATAATATTTTAACAGCAGGACTAAGGTGGAACTGCTTAACAGATATCCTATCAGGCTCTTAATTATTAAAATACGATCTTGAGTCTTCATGCTTAAAATAAATAATATCATTATTTTGAGGTTTATTTTGGCAATTATCCTCCAGTTTTGATGCCTATTACTGTAAAATGTGGAAAACAGTCATAATAAAGAAAGAGTAGTGTGTTGAGTCAGAGGCTGGCCGTCTTCCGTCTGGCAATCGCTGTGTTTGTTTAGAGGCTTGCTTTCGTTTTGCCCGTTTTCATTGCTCACTGACTCAGAATTGTTCTTTCTTTCTTTTCATTTGGTTTAAATTGTTTCTAGGCTATTTTTCTTTTCTCTCTCTTTTGGAATATTTATATAAAAAAGTAATAATATGTATAATATAAAATAAAATACATTGGGGGTCAAAGGTGTGGAATAATTTGGATTTATTTTTTAATGTTTTGGAAATAAGTCTCTTCTGCTCACCAATGCAACATTTATGTGCAAAATACAGTAAAAACAGTAATATTGTGAAACATTGTGCATCATTACTCCAGTCCATTCTAACATGCTGATTTAGGACTCATAATTATTAATTCTTTTTGATGCTTAATTATCTATGTTGAAAACAGTTTTTGCTGCTTAATATTTTTGTGGAAACCATAAACATTTTAGTTCTGGATTCTTTGATCAATTTGTTTGGAACAGAAATCTTTTGAAACATTATACATTTCTTTACTGTGATTTTAATGCATCCTTTCTGAAAAAAAAAAAAAAAATGAATTCCTATCTTTATTATGGTAATGTATGATGTTTTCCACAAAAATATGAAGCAGCAGAATGGTTTTCAACACTAATAATCAGAAATGTTTCTTGAGCATCGAATCATATATTAGACTGATTTCTGAAGGATCATGTGACACTGAAGACTGGAGTAATGATGCTGAAAACTCTACTTTAATCACAGGAATAACAATATTGCATAATACATAATACTGTATTTTTCATCAAATAAATGCAGCCTGGTAGGCATAATAGACTTCTTTTAAAAACATAAAAAATTTGAAATTATTCTAAACCATTGTATGTATAAAATGTATAATAAAACAATAATAAAGATAATACTACCTACCCCAAGTCTGCATTTTAGTGGTCAAAAACATGGAAATAACACGGAAATTCAGGCCAGGAAATCTGAGCAAAATCTTCTAAAGTCATGGAAATTTGTATAATTAATATAAATTGTTCTGTTTTTGTTCTGCTCTTAATATTTCATTTGCAAGAAATTTTGCCCTTTGTCAGTGCCTGCGTTGAGTAAAATATTAATTTGTCTGTTGGTCTAATTGGATACATTTGTACACTAAAAAGTACAATTAATCAAATCTATTTTTCCAAAGCCTATCATCTGACATAGAAATGAGAATCTGTGTGAAATGGTCTGAATGATTTCTGAAACACACTGCTGGTGTGAGAGTGTTCTCCGGGACACACAGATCCAGAGGATTACACAGTGCCAGATTCTCCAGCTCTTCAGTCTCTCCTGTCCTCATATGCACAACAATTCATTCTCTTCATTCGTCCCCTGTCGTTACGTACAGTCCCGCTCGTACATTTACAATGTACATGTGCATGTAAACGTTTGAGCACAATTGCATGTCTTTGTTTGCACTTACATATAATCAGATATAGGACAGAATATGCGTATTGGCGTGCAGTCCGAACGAATGGAGCATTTCTCTGGATTTTGGCCCGAACACAGAGTACTCCCCCCAGCCTGGCTGGGATAGGAATAATAGAGAGTGAGGAGTGGATGCTGGAACACTGTCGTGGATCAGAGGTAAGTCTCATGCTGATTGTAGATTATCTGAAAGTGCTCCTGCCGTTTATTAAATGGTAATAAATCATCATATAGAGAAAATGTGAAGATGTGTGGTTGACAATAAAGCCTGAACCCAGAGTATGTGTACTTCAGTTTTGACGTGAAGGCTAGCATGGGATAGTAAAGGTCAAAAAGTGCGAGACTCGAAGCAAGTAGCTAAACTAAACATTTCATATTTGACAGTTGTTTTAGGATAGAAATGTTAAACGACCGACAAAAATAATCAGGAAAACTAATACTTTATCTAATTTTGCCATTTTTAATTGAAAATAAGCTTATATAATTCACTGTCAATGTGAGAGGACAAGAAACATTAGCGAAGCCGTTTTCATCATATTAGGCATTAGATTAATAATGAATATGCACATACAGTATTGTGAATGAATTTAATAAACTTAGTTACCTAGCTTTCCTGGCAGCCTTCAGTAAATTAACTTTTCTAAGAAAATGATTCATAAAACATAAATATCAGTTGACCCTGTGTTTACTTGCTTCGCCGACACAGATGATAATGAAAAGACTAAAAAGAGGGGAAGAGACAGGGCAAGATAAGGAGACTGAGAGAAAAAGGAAGAGTGATGGAGATGAGGAGAGAGCAGGAATCTTCTGCCCACTGACATGCTTTTAAAGCTATTGTTTTCCAATCTTTATGGCCTTCAAATGTCTTAAAATGCACATGTGTAGATCAGAGAAATCTACATTTTCATCCCTTCACTAGATCAAGTTTGGGACCTCAGTGATCATGAAAACCTGCATACGGCCCTTGTAACGAGGTAAAAAACACTTATGGAATAATGCATACTGTTTTGCTTATATATTTCCAAAAAACATACGGCACCAGTAGATGAAGAGGCAAGCGTCATTGGCTGAGTCAGCTGTCAACATTGGGCCGCTCAAACAAACAGAGCAATGTTTTGTTAGCGCCTCACTCTCAACCACTGAATGACTGACTTAAAAGTCTCTACATATTAAACTAGGAAAGGATAAAAGTATTTCAACATCAAACTTTTAGGTTGCATGTGTTCGCTGCATACGTGTGTGTGTGAGAGCGAGAGAAACGGGGCAAGAGGCAGCCAGTGTGTTTTATACGGTGCGTTAAACAGAGAACAAAGTGAAGTCAGTTTTAATGGTCAAACATTAAAATGCCTTCCCTCAAGCAGCCCCCAAGATCACACGCTCACACACACACACGCGTTCACACACTGACACACACACAGCTGCTATTCAAATGGAAACGTTCAGCGCCGTGGGTCAAGGATGGATTGAAACTGTTAACAGATCCTGGTCTGGCTGCGCTCCTCCACTTCCTCCGTGTAAACAGTGCGAGGATCACTGGAGGCACACACACACACACACACACAGAAGAGCTAGGTTACCTTTGCTGCCCTGCTGTTTTTTGGCAGCGGTGGCATCCTCGGACTGAGCCAGACGTCTGAGCACATCTGCCAGCGCAGCCTTCATCACCGTCAGCTCGTCCTCCTGCTGTTGAACCCGCAGCTCCAGAGACGACAGCCGGTCCTGCACGTCTGAGGTGCTCGCCGCTGAGATACTGTCATCTGGCACACACAGAGATGCATTTCTCATCAGAGAGTACAGAAACATGATATAGAAGTACAAGATCTTGACCAAACAATGATGCACCTCTTGATGGATATAACATCAAAACATTTATTTCCATCAAAAGGTGCATCAATGTTTGGTCAGGATCTTGTATTGTCAATGCAAGAGTCCAGCACTCTGTAAAGTCTCCTCCAGCACATCCCAAACACTTTCAGTGAATTTAAGCTCTGGACTCAGAGGAGAAAACGACTCTTCTTGCTCCTCACAACCGTTCTTTCACAATCTGAGCCTCTGATGACATTGTCATCCTGGAATATGGCCATGATGTTTCTTCATACATGGTTGTTTAAGAAATTAAAAACTACACACTCCATAAATTATGGTTAGAAGAACTGTTGCCAAACATACAACATGCTAGAAACATAATAATCACTGCATATACAGACATACTTATATTGTTTTCCATTCACTCTGATATAAATGACTATTCTCTGGGTTATTTCATCAAATGAAAGTGTAAACTATTCCACAGATCTCTCCTACTGTAGTGTTGATTTAAACCAATCCTCTGTAGTCTAGATGAATATATGCTCAGAAGTCAGCAAACACACGGCCCATATAGAGCCTCATCGTAGCCGTTCTTCAAAGGACATTTGCCATCGATAAGTAACATTCGGGCTTTCCCAGTCCTGAAGTCCAGACACCACCAATGCCAACAAACAACATGGAGAAAGAGCTTGAGGCCGTTTATGCACAGAAAAAATATGAATGAGACAGTGAGAGAAGAGGGCAGATTAAAGATTAAATCAGCGGTGAGCAAATGCCATTTTTCTGCATTGAGCCTCGGCTCTTTCCTCTTGCAGTTTCATCGGCTGCAGCTTTTGCTGCTCTCTTGCTTGTCAGAGAAAATTAACACTGAAAATCTGGATCTTATGTCTTTCCTCTGTGGAAAACAAAAGAAGATTTCTGGTGACCAAACAGTTTGGACTTTTATGGTATGGACAAAAAAAAAAAAAAAAAAAAATTATTGAGACAAATATCTTCTTTTTATTACAGAAGAAGGAAGTCATTTGGAATCTCACGAGGCTGAGAAAAAAGTTGATTTTGGGGTGAACTATCCTTCAAGTGTTTGTTTGCTGCAGAAGGTCATCAGTATTCCTGGGAACATCAGTGCTGGGCTCTGGATGGGGGGCATGGGCTGCCAGGCGTTACTGTGGTCGGGACTTTGAGTTCTGGACTGGTTCCCTGATCGAGGAGGCCCAGCATTCTCAGCTGCGGTTAGCTCGTTTAAAGGGCATAAAATACCATATAACAACTCAAACTCTCACACACCAACACATCTCGGATCCAAGCTTGAAACCAGACCGTAGGACATTTTTACACCACTTATAAATCACTGGAAGTACTCTCATTCTCACCCACACACAATTCGAACAAACAAAACGCATGGGCGCAAATACGAGAAGCCTATTACCACACCGCACATCCAGTCATATTCCCCACATAGCCTTAATGATAACGGAGCCTGCAGTCTTCACGCACACACACACACACACACACACACATACACATAAACATTTTTGTTTGCATAAACATTAAAATCCTAACATTAACAATGACGGTTAGATCTTAAATGAAAAGCAAATTTTGGTTTTGTGACTTACAAAATAACATGTTCAAAGTTTTGACAAAAAGTATTGCATTATGATAAACCACACATTTCAGCCTTTAAGAAAAGGGTCAAAATGATAAATGATTATAGGTATTTTATCTGCTCTGTGGATAATTCTATATACCTTGTTATTCGAATCGTTTAGATTTCAGAATGCAGATTAACTTTAACATTAAAATTTACAACAGTGCATAACAATTCTGTGTGAGACTGTTGCTTACTGTGGTAATCAAACACGGCTTTAATGATATACAGGGACGCGGGACGCAAACTAGCTCGGTATGTACACGGCATCGGTTGTCTATGTGTAACAATGCCTAGTGTATTGTCCCTGTTAAATAAACAAACAAAATATATATATATATTTTTTTTATTTGATGAATTTTATTGCTGTTTATCATCAACCCGTAACCATTTCATCCCTACAAAAATGGGACTCTCTGTGCACTCTAACCCAGAGTCCATTATTAGACAAAAAGCCGAACTGCATTAGCTAGATCCTCCGCCAACAGCTGAGCTAACACACTTTACAGTTAGTTGTTAGCACAAAGATCAATCGGTTCAATCTGGCAACTGCAACCATGGAGAGAGAAACGATTCAATCAAACTCCTGGAGCCGTCCAAGCCATCGTGAGTCAGAGACTCAATCCAGAGAGTCAGTCCAGCGCAAACTACTGATCGATACTCAGTCAGTCAGAGCTGCATATCAACCCTCTCATTCCTGCCTCAGGATCACCAATACTACCATTAATCACCTTTGTCCTGTTTATTTTCGTAATTTCCTTTTTAAAGTCAACATCTGAAGGCCAAATTATTGCAACATCTCCAAGAACAATCAGTGGTGAATATCTGCTGCTATATCAACCGTAAATATCCAGCTGAATTTGATGTAAAAATGTGTTTGTCTATTTGTGATTAATATTGGCAGCAGTAATTCATCAAATGAAGGACGCAAATTGGGATCAGAATTCCTCCCTCAGGATCCACATCAGGATGCTAAGCCAATAGCAGAGTGATGACGAAGACTATTTCTGAGGCAGAGTCCAACATACAGCTTCTAGTTCGCAGAAATGTTCTTTGGAAGATCAAACCTTAATATGGGGATGTGCTTTCACAAGATTTACAATGCTAATCTCATGCTACAATTGAAGATTAAACCATCTTAAGCCAGGTACACACTGAGCGATTATTGTCTTGAGAGAGATGTTTAGTTAAATAAGTTTATATTGTATGGCATGGCATGCAACATAAACTAATTGCTTAGTGTGTTTTAAAATGAACATGATGATAGAAAAAAGCAAGAGATGGGAGGAAAGTTACATGAAATGCTTTTGTGAGCAAACACAAAGCTTCTTGGGGGGGGATACTTTTTTGAGACAACGTAAACAGTTTGTCAGCAAATATAAAGTTTCTCTGGGGAACACAAAAACATTTAAATATTATTTTCCATCTGATATTCATTTCCATCATCATGTCCCCTTAGGGGCTTCATATATTTAATTGTGCAAACACTGTAAAAAATATATATATTTGGAAGTAGTAAATAAAGATTACTGGAGTACATTTTACAAGAAAATGTATTTAAGTCTTTCTACTTCCAAATTTCATGCTTAATTCAATGTTTTACTTGCCATTTCTTTGAGGTCATTTGTGAAATTTACTAGCAATTCCCAAAAAGGAAATCCTACACCTTTTTTCCTGTGTAGCACAAATAAACAGACTTATCAAGCTTGAAAAGAAAGGAGAAAACATTTGCTATGTTTTGTTTTCGCAAATGTATCTGTGCTAACAAGCTAAAAAGCAGACAAAAATGGTCTATATTAATAAATGTCAATGTTTGACTGTAAAGGTGCAGCCACATTTATCACGGTTCAGTGAATTGTTGATTGCAACATTCAGTCAACTCAATAGAAATCCACACGATTGGGAAAATTATTCACAGATTTCGCAACAGGTTCAAGTTGGTCATGTGAATTCGCTATGTTAACCAACAGAAAGCTGCTTGGTTCGAAAATGACTTCTGTGAGCTTTTTGCCTGCAAAATGTCAATGTGACCGCTATTTTTATTCACTTTGATACGATTAGCAATTTTGATACGTCAAGTCATCACTAGTCCAAAGTACAATCTGATGTAGAGTAGTCCAGAACCAAGAACCACTGACCTAAAGAACCAGAACATAAGTGAATGTTCACAAGTTAACATAAAAAACACTAAACACACACACACAAGAACCAACGTCACTTAAACTTCACTTAACTTTTATCAAAGTAAAAAATTTACCAAGAAATTAAAAGCAAACATCTCAAGGTTGCAGGAAGTAGTTAATAAAATCCAAAGTCTGGAGTGCTGCAAAACGACACGATATTTCACTTGCTTCCCCTGCCCGCAGTTTCCTCCCTGTCTGCAGGTCCTTCCTCTCAAACCATCTTATCTCAGCGGCCCACGGAAACATGTAGAGGGCAAACGTTAATAACACAATGCATTTCTTTGAGAGGAAATGGCTTTGGGAGGTTGTTTGATACTGGCAGTTCGTACGGAAAAAAACAGGGCAGAGCGAGCGTGCTAAGAAGAAAGAGAAAGGGAGGGTTCGAGGGTGGACGAGTATCCCCAGGTAACCTCCACCGAATATATCAGCGGCATGACGTTTCTGGGGTACACCTAAACTGAGGAGAAACACACTTCTACCCATGATTCCTTGCAGGGTACAAGAGGAAGGAAGGCCTGCGCACATGTCATATTTCACAATAGCTTGTCAAATTCCTCAGTTTTCTCCCCCACCCCTTCAGCACGTACACCTAAACACACACACACACACACACCTCCGAACTAACATGCATTCCCTCAGAATGAAAATGGATTTATCTCGCATAAAACATGTGTTAACATCCCATTCTCAGACCAGAGACCAACAAACACTCATACACACAACTCCAGTGAGATCCTCGGCTCGCTGCAGGACAGTCCCGTGGCGCGCGGCCAGATTGCACGCTCTTAAGGCGCTTTTGGCATGCTTGATTCTGTCTATGGAGGAAGTCCTCAGGGTTAAATGGCAGATTTGGAGCTGAGATAAGACTCAGTTGTGCAATCAGACACATTCAGGATCGAGTCACACACAATGTTCGAAAGCATTGATTGATGTGTGTTGTTAATGTTTAGCATTTGCAACACTTATTCATAGCAGATAGCCTTGATAATCTGACGTGGTGTTTAGTTGCGCGCTTCCTGAGTACGAGATAAGGATTAGATGAAAGCAAAGACTGGTCCCACACAGAACTAGTTTGGACTTGACCCTCGTGAAAAGCGGTAGAGACGTCTCTTACCTGACAAAAAAAAAAAAAAAAAAAGATCAAGTCATGCTGACAGGGTTTAAGATGATTAAAACACTTTGCACACTTGTAAACTGGAGTAAAGCACAAGGCTGTACATGTCTAAACTGGTTGAGTGTATGTGTGAGTCTTATATGGTTTAGAAGACAAAACATTTAACTGAAGTAGGGTTATTATACACTCACATGCATGCCATAACTAAATGTTCAGTGAACACTTGAAAAGTACTATAGAATTATCATGTTCTTTGGAACCATCGTGCTCTTTTTTGGTCATGCCAACTTAATTTGGACATCATACATGCTTTTGGTTGCACTTTATTTTACACACACACGCTTACAGTGTAAACTTGAAGTACTGTAAGGTAGCTATATGGGTTAAGGTTAAGTTTAGGGATAGATTTAGAAATATAACATTTCTTTTTAAAAATAATATGTTTTGTCCTGTCTAATCCCTTAAGACATAACTGACTGTGTTTACATTAATTTTGCATTATAAAAGCATGACATGCCTCTAAAGCACATGAAGCGTCATCATGCATCTGTGGTTAAAAACTACGCTCAGAATCCATCCAAAGTCATTGGAGAGAGAATCTCAATCTCCCACCCATGACTGTGAATCAACATGAAAAAAGAATTAAGGGAGATTTCACTAATTTGACCAAATTAACTATATATATTGTTTATTTGCAAGTGGAAACGTAAGAGATCTTCAGATGCTGTAACAATGCGTCCAGTCAACCATGTTTTGACTGATTTGTTATCTAGACTGCTGCTTTTGATATTCCTTCAGGGTATATTTTACACTACAGGGTATAGTACAGTAAGTGTAGCACTTAATCAGTGTATGTAGTGGCAAACAGTTTGTCTGAAACATAGTTGACAAGCTCACCAGGGAAAACATCTCTTTCTTTGTAATATCAAAATGGTGTTTTAATGATTAAGCTTCGCAACTAGCAGATATGTTGCACTGATAAAATATCTGAACTTAAACCAATAGTTGTTTTATTGAGAAAGCATATTGTTTTCACACTTTTTTTGCTAACGAAAACAGTAGGACCACACTCATTTTTTAGTTACCATATTTTTTCAACAATGCATCTTGGTAATAATTGTTTGAAATTGTACCATGGTATTCTTCGAAGTAACTTTGAGTAGTAAAAAAGGGAAGCTGTGATACTCTGAGTCAGAGGTGAGCTCATACAGGAAGTGACCTCAACGATGTGGGCGCTAAGAGTGAAAATGCTGAAATAATTTTACACTTCGTTTTCATTTTTCTAAGAGAGAATCAGTGACACACCTCCGCTGAGAGGTGGAATCACAACTACGTTTGTATGAAGAACTCTCAGTTAGATTCACACCACACAACTAAACCTGAAATCTAACAGGAGATATTCATAACACTAACTAGATTTTTACATTTCTGAAGAAAGCAAAAAAGCCAACCTCTCTTTTTGTGGTGATGTGGGTTATAAGACTACTGTAAATGTACTTGTGACAGAATCACACACACACACACGCACGCACGCACAAGCACGCGCACACACACACATGCACACATACCCACGCACAGCTCCAGACAACCTCTGGGAACTGAGTATCATTGTTGCATGCTTGCAATATGAATTATGCATAATAAGTCAGCATGTCTACACACAGGGGATTACACACTCATACACATGTAACAGATATGAGAGCACACATTTGCATACGACTGAAAACAATTCAAAACCCCATTCAACAATTCATTTGCATTTCAAAAATGACTCAATGTTGAAAAAATTTGTGCTGCTTAATATTTCTGTGGAAATCATGAACATTTTTTTTTTTCATAATAGAAAGTTCAAAAGAGCAGTAACATACATTTCACCCAGCCTTTTTCATATTCAAATCTAACCTTCAAAAGTTGATTCCATAATCCTTAAATCGATTGCAGAAATTGTCTGAAAGTCATAAAGGAATACAACACCCAAAAATGAATATTCTGTCATCATTTACTCGCCCTCATGTTTGTTCTAAAACCCATATGACTTTCATTATATGGAAAAGCGTCACGTCTTGTGATTCTGTGAAGAAAGTCATTTAAGTTTGGGAGGCTGAAATTCTTCTAACAGAACATTCATTTTGGGGGGAAATACCTCTTTAAGCCAAAGGTTTTGCTGAGTCGTTCTGATTTGAAGGGCTGTGTGTGTTTGTGAGAGTGTGTCCTGCAGCTTTATGAATGAGATTCCTCTGTCTTCAGCAGAATAGCAGACATGTAACAGACATGATTAACTACACAGCACTGAAGCTTCATGTTAATGATTCACTGTAATGTCCCGAGGCTCGACACACAAGATACACACACACACTCGCACAAAACCACACTCATGGGCTGGTGTGAGATTAGATGATGATAAGAGGCACAGAGCAGTGTTGTGACATGCGTTTTCACCACCTTCTCTCCTTAGATTGTGGACAGATTTAGCTGATGCTCAAAAGACTAACCAACTGTTAAGAGAGCTACAGGCCTGCATGTTGCATGTGCTTTTGTCATCACGATTAAAATACGATTAATCATGCAGCCCTACGATTGGCCGTCAAAACTACCATAAAGACCAGTTTTACAATAAGCAATACACTGTGCATATTATGCATACCCAGATGACCCTTCTGCATTTGCTCAAAAATGGTCAAAATTAGACTAGACCTTCCACTACAGTGCAACAAAACTGGTAGTAAAATCATCTGAACACCTCATTGCTTGCTCTGCCGATAACATTTTAACATTGAATTACCAGCAAAATTTTAAAAAAAAGTGTTACTTAAAGTTATCAGTTATTTAATTATCAGTAAATCAACCAGAACTGACTTCAGTTGAACAACAGCGGAAATGCATCATTTTTTCTATTATCTCTGTAAAGCTGCTTTGAAACAATCTGTATTGTATAAAGTGCTATATAAATAAAGGTGACTTGACTATCTATAATTCATTTTATTTCATTTTCTAAATGTTAACTCGCCACTCTCCGAATTAAACATACATAAAAATGACGTGATGTGACAGAAGTGCTTAAATGTTTCTGAACAGCATCTGAACTGAACAATATGTACAATTTCACATAGTATGTCTAACTAATGGTAGGCATCATGCAGTGCAGTGCACATTGTGCAGTATGCAGTACGCAGTACGCTAGTCTTCAGTTCTGAACACAGTCAGTGCCAGCGCGTGCCCAAGAATGAAGGTTTGACTTGTGCTGTAATTATAAAATGCACGTCTGCATGAAGTGCTAATTATCGCGCAGCAGATTCCAGCATCTTGCCTCGCAGCGGCTTCAGATTGTTTAGCGCGTGTGCTGACACGTTCGTTTAAAGACATTAGACTGTGCATTCGGGCCAACTGTGAGTGCGGAGCAAGTGTAGAGACAGGGTTACGCAGCGCTGATGCTGATGGATGAGTGGATTATTGCACAGGGAACTGCACATCCACTCAACTAACCCACACATTCATTTAGTCTGCGTTACTTAATAGATAAACATGATCTTATTTGGCATCACTAAACGGTTTAATACACATGTCGCTACTACAGCCTCCAGCCACCCTGATATATTGTTATCAGCACTGGCTATTCATCGACCTCGAACTACCACTGTTTCAAATAATAATGGGGCAGATCCACGGTACATTGATAGTATCAGATACCATTATCATAATACCATGGTACGCCAAAGTCCTTCAAAGAAAACTACAGAAATACCATCCATCATATGAAAGTCCAAAAATACATGGCCAAAAACCTATGGTAATCCCGTGGTAGTTTGTTTTTTAATACTTTGTTTGTGCAAACTTCATCTAAACATGATTTCCTCATGGCTAATGTATTTGTTGTGCTTTTAAAAGTCATTTATATCAGTGCAGACGTCCAGGCATGCAGAAGCAGAAGAACTAGTAGTTTCTATTCTTATGGTTTGGATATCGATTGCACAATTCCAAACTAACCTCTGACCGCTAGATAAACTTAAACACATGAACACATCCTACACAAACACACACAGCGGCTGTCCATCTGTTAAAGTTGTCTGAGAGACTCTCTGCTGGACTCTCGCCTAACGTACATCAAGTCCAGCGCCAAATACCAGCAGACGGTTGTAACAGCACCTGTGTGTGTGTGTGTGTGTCTGCTGTTAATATCCAGAAGTGAGCTTTTTTTTATAATTTTTTTTTATTTATTTATTTAGAAAATGCAGTTTTTGCAGAAGATTTCCATTAGGGTAAGGGTGTTCTTAGATAATGTATAATGCGGTATGTAAATATATCCATATAGCACAGTGCTACCACCAGTTATTGACATTTTAAAGTGCTAAAGAAACACGCATGAATGAGAAAATATTGAGTGGGATGAGCACATGGTTAAAAATAATTCTGAAGCCATTAATAAAGAACTCAATGAGACAGGCTACATGTGTTGAATGATACACCGCCAAAGCACACAGTCGGTTCTGTCTGAAGTGAACATAAACAGTTGGGTGTATATCAGTGGTCTTAAAGTGACAGCAGCCTAATTATACCTTCTGCAGTCTGTGTCATTCAAGTTAAACAATGAAAGACAAAGAGGAAATCACTCACTGCTCTTGACTGAGTAACTTTTGAATCTTTAATAAGAACCAATTTATATTTAATTCATACAGTGAAGACTATGCAGTGTTTTACTGAAAATCAATACTTGAAAATCAATACTTCGCTATGAGAGCACATGCATACGCTCACACTCACAGTATCAGTCGCACAGTCTATTCTCTGCTATCCACTTCAAACTAAAACTTAAAAGTATTAAAATCATTCAGTTATCGTAAATTATCATTCAACGATTCCTACATTTGCAATATTTCAACCTTACTAGCTAGACATAAAAACAATAGAAGTCTATGGATTGTCCTGCATCTACAGCAGACTGCTAAGTAAATGTGTGTGTGATGTAATATACATGGGTATAATTGTGCTGCATGTTTTTCAGTATGCTTATGAAAGATGTGACGAGATAAAACAACTGAAAGAGATATTAGAGAGAGAGAGAGAGAGAGAGAGAGAGATGAACTTTGGTAGTATAATTGTTACGCAACAGTTTTATTTTCAACATTCATTTACTGTCTTAAAAACTGAAGTGTGTATTTTCAGCACCAAACAGAATTGCAAAGATCGTGTTTTCAAACAGGTTTCTGTCATTCCCCATTGGTCAGACAAACAGAAAGCCCCGCCCCAGTCCTCTGCCATTGGTTGAGCCTGTGTTGCCGTACTGAGCGGGTCTGAGCGCTTAAACAAACAGAGCAATGCTTTGAAAGCGCCACAGAGACTCAGTGTTTACACTTAGAGGAAATAAACCTTTAATGGTTTACTTACAGTTGTCTCCGCATTCAAACCCGGATAGGAGAAAGCGTTTTACCAGTTTTTTTTTGTTTTGTTATTTAGTTAAAGAAGCTTTATTAAACTTTATCTAAAGAAGATGAGAAAAGAGTACATCACAGAAGGAAATTTACACAGAGAAGGAGGTAAACAGTAATGTGTGTGTACCATCTGCAAGGAGACATGCAAACACACTCCATCCGAACACCAGCTGAACACATACAGTACACTGCAGGCAGATTCACAAATGGTGTGAGCAAAGACACACACACACACACACACACACACTAGTTAATCGTTCACTTTTTTTTATTGTTTTGTTAACCAGCGTTTATTACAATGAAAGGAAGAAACACCCTGACCAGAGGCAGTATTCAGCCCACATTCAGCCACTGAACCTGAGTATTTCTGTTTCACATCCTCAATAGTGATAGTCTAACCTTTCACACACACACACACACACCATAGACCATGCTTTTTATACAGTATAAACTGTATTTTGTTCTATCCCTAAACCTAGTCATCACAGAAAACTTTCTGCATTTTTTCATTTTCAAAAAACATCCCACACACACACAGACACACACACACTTTTACTGAGAGATTTGCTTCTACTCCCCCAAGCCAGTTCTCCATGAATGAGACACCACAAACAGACTCTGAACAGACGTGGCATCCCAATAAAAAGCCACAAGACACAGAAACAAGCATCTACACACACGCACACTAGACACAACATCATCTAACTAGAGAAAAGACAGTTTGTCAAGATAATCTGTGAATGTTGACTTGAGAAAACCTCATCATGAAGTTCAAAAATGTTTTAAAAGCCTTAAAGTTTGAAGGTTATATCGACTGAAACAGAAAGATATTTACATCTGTGGTTGAAACACAGCTTACAGAGGAACAGGTTCTGCGTGGATGAATCTGATCCTGTAACCTCACGGATCTGAATAGTTGCATTAAGAGTTTCATTAAGAAGAAAGTACAGGTATGAGAAAAAAAAAGTATTTCTAAATATGTAGTTAATGTAAGCATACAGAATATATGCTGCCACTGTAACTAGACTTTATTTTGTTTATGGGCATGACATGCACTGACTACCATTCATAAATCTAAATCAAGGTAGATTAGATTTTTAAATGTTTTTGAAAGAAGCTTCTAATGCTCACCAAGGCTGCATTTATCTGACCAAAAATGAAAATATTACCATTTAAAATAACTTTTTTTTATTTTTATTATCTGAATATATTGTAATTCCTGTGGTCAAAGCTGAATTTTCAGCATCATTACTCCAGTCTTCAGTGTCACATGATCCTTCAGAAATCATTCTGATATGATGATTTGCTGCTCAAGAGACATTTCTGATTACTATCAATGTTGAAAACTGTTTATTTGAAATAGAAATCTTTTATGTCTTTACTGTCACTTTTGATCAATTTAATGTGTCCTTGCTGAATAAAAGCATTATATATAATTATATTATATATAAATTTATAAAAAAATATTTATTTTGAAGTACAACTAACCACACACAACTCTCTCCGGGGTGGTGACCATTTACAAGCATTCAAATGAACTGCTTGAATCCCACTAAACACACACGCACCGCTGAGATGCATCAATGTAGTGAGGTTAGAGCGTTACACACACTTCCTCTCTGTGTGGTGTGAAAAAGGGAACCTCCACATGACAAAAAGGAAGACTCTTGCTTATACATTGCACACACGCACGCATGCATCTCAGTCACACACACACAACCCCCCCCACAATCCCGCTGTGCTGCATTACCGGTGCAGTGGTGGTTCAGCATGGCCGTAGAGTTACACACTGTCGCGCTGTCTTCCATTCTTCACCGCTGCACGAGATCTTGTCTTCTACGCTTCTCCTCGTCTGTCTGTCTGTCTGTGCCTGTGTCTCTCTTTCTCTGTCTCACACACACATTCTTCTGTTCTCGCACGGTGCTGCACACATACGCCCGCTCACACAAAAGCCAGGGCGAGCGAGTGAGCGTGAGGGTGAGCGAGAACAAGGGAAACTAGAGGAGGAGGAGATAAAGGGATAAAAAAATAAAATCTTGGTTGGCTAAGGGAGTGGCTAAAGCTCCCCTGCTCGAGCGTCTTAAACCTCTGCTGTTCCAGCGGACACACACACACACACACACACACACACTGGGACGGGGGGAGGGGAGGAGAACACGTGGAGGTGTCAAAGCTTCAGGAGAACGGCCACGCACACTAAAGCGCTCTGAAATGAGCCAGTGTTGCCTCTAAAACCTCGCTCTCTTCCACTGATCATTCGGCCACTGGAGCAAAAACATCATCTGTACTGTACCAGACCTGTACAGTGGACACACAAACACTGCTTACATCACACAGCTGCAACTCGAAGGTGCTTTTTCCATTTTATTTGACCCCTGATGTGACCTGGAGATATTAAATCATATTTCTGAGAACAAGCAGTTGATTCAGAAGCACATTTTTACAATGCTTTGTTAGCTTTCTTTACCAAGAAAGTCTATTAAATTTAAAAAAAAAATTAAACATCATGCAGAACAGTTTAGTATAATATAATACAACATAATATAATATAATAATGCTTTAATTCGATTAAAAGTATTAACTAATTAATCTGAAATTTTTCTGTAACGCACCTGAAATGTAGTAATATAGCTTTATATTGTAATAATTTCACATTTAAACTCCAAATTAATGTAGAAACAACATAAAGACCGTATCTTATATTTTAAATGTGTTTAATGACATCTTTTTTGTTGTTGTTGAATGAAGGCCAATCTCACCGATACACCAATACTGCTAATGATGTCTGTATGAAATAGATTTTTTCTCAATTTTAGCCATTAATTATATCCATTCAGCATTAAAGTATAATCGAAAGCTATACATTTGAACATTTATTAGGCTTTAACCACTTTTAATTTAAGTGAACTTAAAACAATCTTCACAGCCCGTAATAAATGTCCAATTTACCTGTGCCTTCAATATATCAGGTCTAAATGTTTCCTATTGGCCCAGTCAGACCAGTTCAGATATTCACTTGCCCTGTCAAAATGCACAAAAAGTAATTTTTTTTGTCTTTGACCTATGCAACCTTGTAAACAGTTAGGTCTAACAGGGAGGATATAATAAAGTTATCAAACAATTCACGCTCTTCACTGCATTCATTATAAATTAAATATAGATTAATACTTATTAAAGCTACAAACGTTATTCAGGCAAGAGCAGTGGGTGATTTTCTCCTTTTCTTTTGTTCTTTGAATATCCTTAATGCCAGACAGCAGCAGGTTTATTAGGCTGCTGTCCCTTTAAGACCTGCCGCACATGATGCGGATCCCATTTTCTAACTCTTTACATTCATTTAAGACTTCATTTAACTCATTTAAGACTGTGCTTGCCTGGATAATTTTGTGTTTTGTCTGTTCAAGCGCTGTCTGAAGCGGCTTTCTGTGCGCACAAGTGTGTGTGTGAGTGTGTGTGTGTTACAGACAGGAGATTCACAGGTGAGCGCCAGTAAAGCACAACGTTCTCTTTTGTGTCTTATCGCGCTTGAACGGTTTAAAAGCATCCGCATGAATAAGAGTGTGGTCATATAATGTAACACCAGCCAAAGGATGACGGGAAAAACGGATGCTGCGTTAATTGCATTAATATTTTTCCAATGTTTATCCCATGACTATCATGCATGAACGACTGAATGGCTGTGTATGTGTTTCTGAGCATTAAGAGCGCCACTCTGAGACTTAGTGTTTGTATACAACTTGTGTGTTTCGTATATCTGCAGTTTATATCCCCCAGAGTTCAGCGAGCTACCATGGTAAGTGTGCCTTGTCGGGTTCTCGTTCAAAAACCACACGGCTGTTTATTAATCTTAGACCTGAGGAGAAGGAGTGCAGCATAGCAGCAGTGTTTAAAAAAGAATGAAACATTTAATTATCCCACGTTTGTGAAGGGGCCAGCCTGTCGCTGAGGAGAGCTATAAAACAATGAGAAGGAGAGCGAGTGAGAGAGAGCATTCCGTTAGCACACAGCTGCCAAGTTGGAAGAAAAACCAACAACAAAAAGCGACTGGTGAGAAGCCAGAAGGAGAGGAGAACAGAGGAGAGAAAGAATACCGTGGCCACGTACACCGCAATCTTTCAGCGTGAAAAGGCCCATAAAGTGAACAACAGGAGATAACGGCAGTGCGAGGGAAGGTAGAAAAGTCGTCTCACACTGGGATATGAGTATCATATTGACACAGTTACAGGCAAGGAATGAAAAGAAAGTAGGTCAAAGGCCAATCATGGGGGCCGTCTAACTCCCACTCTCACATGCACACGCATGTACACGCAGACTTCATGTCACATTTATTTCAGCTTACGATGAAATTACAAACCACAAACAGGGAGTACGCCTACATTTGAATGATCAAACGAGACATATTAGCTCTGTTCCAAACCCTACTAAGCTACATTATCCTACTACTATCTGGCAGAATCCGGAGTCAAATGGAACTTATGATTTGAAATGCAACTGATTTGGAATATTCTACAAAGGCCGGAACTCAAGAGATACAAAGATAGAAGCACACGGGAAACTACATTCACAATTGACCCTTCGCAAAGACCCGCCCCCTTGAGTTACTGTTGCTGTGTCCGACAAGCCACGCCACACCATGTTCTCACGCAGTTAAAATTCACTGCGGAGCAAAGAGGACACTGACAATGCGCTGACAGACTGGACTGTGCAGGTTACTTTTGATATGAAACAAAGTTTCAACTTTCAAATTTGGTATTTTTTTAAAGAAATGACAGATCGCTGTAGAGCCTCAGTCAAAGCTGCTCGTGAACCAATCATCTCTTTCTTCTAGTTAATTTATAGCATCAAATAAACATGAATGAACATCAGAAGGAACGTTGTTTCAACCGTGGAAAGACGTCAGTACACACCGTTTTTCAAGTTCAAGTCCACCGAAGTTAATCTACTAACTCTCCTGACTGCTTTGGCGGACAAAATGGCGGATTCGGTGAATGGCGGATTATGATTGGTCAGATCGCCTGTCAATCAAACTCCCTATGAAGGGTGAATTGATTTCAATAAAGACGAGACAAAAGGTATGACGTGATACTTTAATAAACAAAAAATACTTTTTAATAAACAAATTCTCTTTTATCAGTACTAAATTCATTATTTATAATTAACATTTTCTCTTCCCAGCAACAAATATATGCAGAGAACAGACACACACACACAAAAAAAATTCCACATTGAGAGGTGCAGTATAATTTTTTTACCTTGAGAATTGAACATGTGACCTTGCTGTTGCTGGCGCTTTGAGATCACGTTGTGCTACAGAAACTGAGATAACATTGCCAACTCATACACAGCTACTAACACAGCAGTGCCAATCTGTCTTTAGACACACAGTACGGCCTCGTTCAGACTGACAGTCCAAATCTGATTTTTGTGCATATCCGATTGGAATCCGATCATATTTAGAAAGTGTGAACAGCAAAAAAAATTGAATTTTACAAATTCCGTTTTGAGCTACATTCAGATGTGGTCTGAAATCATATTCCCATTTCTAGAAATCAGTTTCAGTTTGACTGCTGTAATCGGATTTCGGGTGGTTTATCTCACTTTCTCAACCCACAAAAAACCACGTCAGATGTTGTCAGTGCTGGGTAGATTACTTGAAAATTGTAGTCCGTTACTGATTCCAAATTACATGACAAAAATTAACGTAATCCATTACATTACATACAGTATTTTAGGTAATATAATCTGACTACTTTTTAATTGCTTTTGACCTAACTCGTTTAATCACATTGATTTGATAGGATAATCTTGTACCAAACTGATATAAAAATACATTTAAAAAATGCGCTTGAAAGACAAAAGCCTTGCAACATGGTTAAATGACTTAATGAATGTGTTCGTCAGGAGTTGATACGATATGCAATGTTGAGAAAACAGAAAACAGATTTCTGTAAATCCAGTGGTCAAATGCTTTGTAGCCTCTCAATTTTCCATGTGATTATAGACACCTGACTAGTGGCTGGTCTGTGTGTGCAATTTCACAAAACTTTTTTTCTGAATTTCTGAATGTATATGAGCGATATGCTTTTTTTTTTTTTTTTTTGAAAGGAACATTTTAAACATTAAAAAGAATTACGGAGAATCAATCATGCATGATTTACAGCCATTGTGTGAGTAATATGTAAACATGTAATCAATAAAAAAGTTGTATTTTAAATGTAATATAATCTAATTACAAGTACTTACATTTTTGGAATCTGATTACCTAAAAAAAACTGAACAGTTGCGATACACAGTGTTGGACAGTCAATCATCTAGATCAGATTCCAATCGGATTCACAAATAATCACAGTGTGAAGTGACAGTGTGAAGACACTGGTTGGTCTTCAGAATTACAAATTGGATAACTGTCTTCTGAGTAAGGCTACACATCTATGCACTTGCACTGTTCATTTGCATATTAACTGTAAATCTACAGCAATGTTGTACTATGGGGGAATTCACAGAAACGAGTTATGACTAAGTGTTGTTTATTTGCTCGATCACTAAAGCAAGTCAAAAACACACCCATCAAATTATTGCTGATCATAATTTTTCATGTGTCGAAAGCAAAGCCAATATTTCAGTTCTGAGCATTAGGTTCTAGTGAATGCAGCAGACCACCACAATCTGACATACTTTACTGAGACCGCACAGCATCACTACATCATTTGAATTACTGTTGCCATGACGAATCAAAGTGTACACTTAAAAAAAAAAAAAAAAACTGAGAGACCCAAGCATTGATATTCATAATGTATTATTTTTTTCACCCTTAAATATGTATTAAGGAAGCCATTAATTCTAAAAACCACTTTGCATTAAGTTATGATTTGGAAAAACATTGCAACACTGGGCATTTAAGGTTACAAAATCCCACCACTATTTTTTGATACAGTGAGTTAAAGTTAAAGTTAAAAGTCACAACAATCTAGCTAACAAAGGTATTCGAACAATAATACATTTGAACCAGTAAGGATACAGTTATGAAAAGTTAAGAAACATTAACCACATCGATCAGAAAATGCGTCAGATTACAAAAAGTCATAAAGAGTTTTGTATTTTTATCAAATTGAAATTGGCTCCTGTATTTTTTAAGGGTATGGATGCATTTATCATTCAGCAAAAGGAGCAATTTGTGCCTGTTTGCCTTGATAATTTAATTCAGGTTAGGTCAAGCATTTTCATTTTAGAAGGAAAAGGGCATTGCCTACACAACAGGAAACTAGTGAAATTATGCTTTTGGTCTATTAATGACTTTTCAGGCAGTAGACTGACTTGTTCTGCGAGTCAGGTCAAACGGGGTGTGTTTAATGTGTGAGACCCGAAGGCAATTTAAACATGACTGAAACTGCCGTACACGTACATTAATTCAAAACGCTGACATATAACAAGAGCTGAGGTGTATACCTGGCATTAAACTGGTGAGAAGTGCAGTATTTCATTTTAATGGATCTGCATGCAAATTTCAACATTTTGTGTCTACCCATTTCTCTACATTTGTTTTAAGGAAGCACCAATGTATCGGCCGATAACAATTATTGGCCAATACTTCAGTGCATCCCTAAAACAAACAAAACAATTATTTTCACAATTCATTGTCAGAAAAACAGACGATGATCAGGGCTGATTATATCCTGTCAATCAGGGCGGAAACATGTGTCAGACTGCAACTTCGTGACAATAACGCATTAACAGTTAAAAAATAGCGACGTTAAAGCAGGCTCTATTTGACCCTCTGAATCACCCGTAGTTCAGGGTTGTCAGGTCCGCGGTTTTCCCTACATCAAACATTATTTGTAGCACCTCACATCCAATAATCACAAAGAGCTTTGTGCACGTTACTTCTGATAAAAAATAAAGTATCAGCTTTCAAATTCGGTCAATTTTATCATGAAATTCAAACAGACGCTCTTAAAGGAACACGTCGACTTTTTGGGACTTTTATCAGGCTCAATTCTTGCGCCACTCCTGTTCAACCTGTATATGCTCCCAATGAGCCAAATAATGAGAAAGAACCAAATTGCTTACCACAGCTATGCAGATGACACACAGATTTACTTAGCCCTATCACCTAACGATTACAGCCCCATTGACTCCCTGTGCCAATGCATCGATGAAGTCAACAGTTGGATGTGTCAAAACTTTCTTCAGCTAAACAAAGACAAAACTGAAGTCATTGCGTTTGGAAACAAAGATGAAGTTCTCAAGGTGAACGCATACCTTCACTCTAGGGGTCAAACAACTAAACATCAAGTCAGGAATCTTGGTGTGACACTAGAGTCAGACCTTAGTTTCAGTAGTCATGTCAAAGCAATAACTAAATCAGCATACTATCATCTGAAAAATATTGCAAGAATTAGATGCTTTGTTTCCAGACAAGACTTAGAGAAACCTGTTCATGCTTTCATCACCAGCAGTGTGGACTATTGTAATGGACTCCTCACTGGCCTTCCCAAAAAGACCATTAGACAGTTGCAGCTCATACAGAACGCTGCCGCCAGGATTCTGAGCAAAACCAGAAAATATGAACATATCACACCAGTCTTCAGGTCTTTACACTGGCTCCCAGTTACATTTAGGATTGATTTGAAAGTATTATTACTGGTATATAAATCATTCAATGGCCTAGGACCTCAATACATTGCAGATATGCTCACTGAATATAAACCCAACAGATCACTCAGATCACTAGGATCATATCAGCTAGAAATACCAAGGGTTCACTCAAAGCATGGCGAGTCTGCTTTTAGCTATTATGCTGGAACCAGCTTCCAGAGGAGATCAGATGTGCTCCTACAGTAGTCACTTTCAAATCCAGACTCAAAACACTTCTGTTTAGCCGTGCATTTAATGAATGAGCACTGTGCCAATGTTCGTCCGACTGTTTGTACTGTACTGTATTTTATTTTTTATTTTTCTAAACTGTTTTAATTACTCTTATTTCTTTTTATTATTTTAATTTCTTCTATGTAAAGCACTTTGAATTGCCATTGTGTATGAAATGTGCTATATAAATAAACTTGCCTTGCCTTGCCTATTCACCGTATCCCCCAGAGTTAGATAAGTCCATACATACCCTTCTCATCTCCATGCGTGCCGTAACTCTGTCTGACGCACCCACCGCTAGCCTAGCTTAGCACAAAGACTGGAGGTAAACGGCTCCAGCTAGCATACTGCTCCCAATAAGTGACAAAATAATGCCAACGCCAACACCGTATACATACTGGGAACTATATTCTCAGAAGGCGAAACACTGCTACTTCTGCGGAGTGATTTGCTCGCAGTGCCTGAGAAGCCCAGTGGTGAGGAGCAGAGAGTTCACTCAGAGTTGGAGTAAATCACTCCGCAGAAGTAGCAGTGCTTTGCCAGTATGTACAGTTCCCAGTATGGATACGGTTAGAAGATGGCTGTGTCTCATGTGACCTTGTTATTTGTACACGCTGTGACTATACAAATCACAACATGTAAATAGGCACAACATGTCATTTATTGGGAGCAGTATGCTAGCTGGAGCCGTTTACCTCCAGTCTTTGTGCTAAGCTAGGCTAGCGGTGGGTGCGTCAGGCAGAGTTACAGCACGCACGGAGATGAGAAGGGTATGTATGGACTTATCTAACTCTGGGGGATACGGTGAATAAGCTAAAGTCCCAAAAAGTCGGCGTGTTCCTTTAAGTGACGTGACCGATCGCTGTTGCTCATCAGTTCGAGTGGCAGTGCCGACACAGAGTATTTTCTTTCACTTTAATACAAATTAATGCATGATATTGATATACAAAATGATATTTTGAAATATACAGTACAACTTACCGAAATGTATCATGTCTCACATAATCGCTCAATCATTGTTTCAACCGCGGAAAGCCGGCAATAAAAACAGCTTGTGAACAGTGTCACTTAATATCCATGTGACGAGATCTCATGCCAGGAGACTAATTACATGCATTCAACGTGTTTCTCAGAGTGCCTCCATTCACAGTAAATTCTGCTCCACACAATCTCAGTCCCTGCATGTACTGTTTGTTTGAGTTTCCAATAATGTGCATTTGGAAATGCATATAAAATCTGATGCACTTTGTGTTTGATTGAGAATTTGAAGTGTTGAAGTGAGGAAGTGTTTCGCTGCTATCATATACAAGTCATGCATGGAGCGCGTCTCAGCGGCTCAGTTAACAGATTCAATCTCTGCATATGCTGTGTGTTTGGGTTGCTGTGATGAATGTAATGTACATAAGTTTATATTACATTATGTATTTTAACAGTGTTGTTCAATAAAAACAAATGATTACTTGCTTTTGATACTTTATTTGAACCCATTATTGTTTCTTCATTGTTATTATATATGTGTTTTAAGTCATTTTGCAGGCTATTGTTCACTTTTATTACCACACAAAAAATGATCCGATTATTCGATTAATCATCAAAATAATTGACCGATAACTTGATTACCAAAATAATCGTTAGTGACAGCCCTAGATTAGTTAAAACATTTCAAAATGCACCTGCATTGTTTTGCATTTTGAAATAAAATTATTTGCATTACAATTATTTACATTTTCAAATAAAATACTTTTTCCAATCATATAATTTGTCTTTGAAGATTTCTTAAAAAGAGTTAATATACCGTGAACCTAATATCGTGCATCGTCTCATCTCATGATCAAAGTGTATGGTCACACCCCGAATGTTCACAGTTATTAGTTAGCTATAAAAAACACTAGAGAGGAGCTTATTTATTGTTAATTATGTTTGAATAAATTTGCCATTAAGACAAGTGCTTATGAAACCTACCTTATGTTATTTTTTATGTAATTATTATATCTGAAAATAAATAGCAGTTTAATATAATAGCTCTGTTGTCAATAATAACCTCTAATATTATAGTAATGTACCAAATGAGATGGTTCGTTGTATAGCAAATGTAATGTAAATATTTCCTGTATAGTTCACAGCATTAGTTGGGAGAGTTTTTTTTTTCCTTAAGAAAATCAAACTATTGGTATCGGCAGAATAATCGGCTATCATATTGTATCATTCTGAATAATCTGCTATTATATCATATAGGAAATGTAGTATTGGTGCATCCGTTTGTTAAATTTGATTTGCTCAAGTTTTCACCAAAGCAACTATAAGATGGCCACAAATAAGATGCAGTAGACACAAACATCTCTGTAAACATGTTGCATGAATCCCAGAGTGAGACCTGTAAAATAACTCAGACACGAGGCATGCGCCACTCCCCATGTCCCAGCATGCCTGAGGAGCGGGACCCGCTGTCGCCTGGCCTGGCACTGGAAACAGTCATCTCGAGAAAGGAAACTGAGACGCTTCAGAGGCCCACAGACCTCACACTAAAATAGAGATGACAGGAAGGCAGCCGGTGGCACACAGGAAAGAGAGAGTGTGCAAAAGGACGAAAGTAGAAGAGGTTTGAGTGAAGCATCTGCACGAACACCCCAACGCTTTCCCAGAAACACTGTCACCGCAGAAACGCACTGCTGCAGCAGTATCAAACACCCCAGGCAGTTTATGAGAGTGGCTGAGTAGTCATTTAGCAGACACTTTTATCCAAAAAGACTTTATTACTCTACTTATTACAGGGCCGGTCCCCGATGAGATCAAGAGTCATGGTCAGTCAGTCATTGCAGGGTTTGAACCTACAACCAAATCATAAACCAATACGCCACATCACTCTGTGATTCAGCCTCAGACGCAACACCCATGGATCAACTGATGCATGGCACACAAAGAACGAAAGTACCATGTAACAAATCAGCAGTTCAAATCTGATTGGCTGGTTTTACATAACTTCCAGGTGCTCGGAAACAAAGGTGTGCTTAAAGGTTCCAGGCTGACACAATGACCAATTTTGAGGAAGTACTACAAAGTTGCTATTTTTATTGGTGCATTTGTTTATTTATTGGTGTTCTTACTTGCTTATTCATTTTTCATTCATATATAGAGTATCTATTTCAGGCATAAAACTCTACAGGGCGCAGGCTGATACTGTAGCAAGCAATCGCATCATTACCGCATGACACGAGCTGATTGGCCTTTTGCTGATCCTGTAGCCAATGAGATTGCTTGCTCAACATTTGAATAGTCTGGTTCAGTGTTTGCTGTAAGCTAGTCCTACAGTGCGCTATCAGAGCTCCTCTGAACCCCTCCACCTCCCCCAGCTCCACCTGCCTAGATCTACTACAGGATTAATGTGTGTCTGTATGCAGCAGCAGCAAGTCCATACTTGCATAGTCTGCCATCTCAATACACTGTTATAGTTAAAGGGTTAGTTCACCCAAAAAAGAAAATTCTGTCATTAATTACTCACCCTCATGTTGTTCCAACCCCGTAAGACTTTCGTTCATCTTCGGAACACAAATTAAGATATTGTTGATGAAATCTGAGAGCTGTCTCACTCCTCCATAGGCTTCTATGGGATCGAAACTTGCAAACCCAGAAAGTTAGTGAAGATATCCTGAAAATAGTCCAAGTGACTACAGAGGCTCAACCACAAGTTTATCAAGTGACGAGAATACTTTTTGTGTGCAAAAAACAACAAAAATAACGACTTTATTCAACTATACATTTTCGTCTGTGTGGGCCTGTGCGTCCGTCACGCATCACACACATGACCAGCGTCAGCCAATAGTGAGCCTACGTTCTGACGTACAACCCAGAAGCGCTGCGCTGTTACACTACGTGAACTCGTGCACACACAGACGAAAATGAAGAGTTGAATAAAGTTGTTATTTTTGTTGTTTTTTGCACACAAAAAGTATTCTCGTCGCTTGATAAACTTAAGGTTGAGCCACTGTAGTCACTTGGACTATTTTAAACATTGTCTTTACTAACTTTCTGGGCCGGCAAGTTTCAGTCCCATAGAAGCCTATGGAGGAGTGAGAAAGCTCTCAGATTTCACCAAAAATATCTTCATTTGTGTTCTGAAGATGAACGAAAGCTTTACGGGGTTGGAACAACATGAGGGTGAGTGATTACTAACAGAATTTTCATTTTTGGGTGAACTATCCCTTTAACTAAATCTAAACCTAAAGAAAAAGTTTTCTGTTAATTGAAATGAAGCTGGAATAAAATAAAATACAAATATTAAATGAGAAACTTAAACAGAAATTATAAATGTTGCCTGGGCAACTAACTGAAATTAAAGTAAAATAACTTAAATGACTAAAACTACAAAAGCACATAGGCCTAAAATTACTAGAGCTTTTCTAAGTAGGGAGTTTTTGAACAGAATAAGCTGCAAAGATGATCTTACATTATGTTGATAGTCTGACTAGGTGTGACTCGCTTCAGGAATCTATACTTGTGCTGATACCGCATTTGAGTGAATAAACTACAGATAAATGTTAAAAAATGTGTTGTGAAAGCGCTGAAATTCTCAGTGCTTTAGCCAAAACTCTTTACTGGTGACTCATAACACTCACTGGGGTCACTCACACTCACACTCACACTCAGGCTCATTTACAAAGATTCTCCTCATTTTAAGAGAGGTTATATAGAGAAGATGTACAATTCAGGCAAGCTTACACTTGAATAGATAAAGACATATTGCACATCCATTTTGCAATGTCAAACCCAGGTGAAGAGCTCTAACTTGATTCACTGCATTATTATTCCTCATCTCCATTCTTATTTTTAATTTGCTCCATATCTATTCATCTCTGCCCTGCATAAATCACAATGAGACTAATGGTTTTTGATATGACATATTTGGGCATGTCTGAACGGTGGAGTTCAGGCTTACACAATATTAAAGAGTAATGCACTCTGATACCAGTATGATCAGTTCAGCTCCCTGCTGAAAGGCGTCAGAGACTAGAGTTTGATCAGAGTTTGACCTGAGTTTGAATCAGTGGAACCTAAACACCCTAAACGTCATGTTAAGAATTAAGCAGCCAGTTGCAAGTTACAAAGTGGACTAGATGTTTTACAGATAGAGTCCAGTTCTGTGAGGCTAGGAAAACCTTGACTGACTTGCTAGTCAATTAGTGATGTTGATTAGTCCTAAGATTTGTTCCTATAATTAGCGTATAACTGCTCACCACGTGCTGTGCTTCAGCTGTTATAGACTGTTTGCATAGCAAAACAATATCTTTAAAGATCTTCAAAATCAGCATGAAATGGAAGCTGAAATAATTGGCTTAATAATAATTGTCCTTTTAAATCTATCGGAGAGAAAGTATTATAACATTGAAAAAAAGGACACACTTGAGCTTTAAATATCCTGAATAAGACCCGGCTCTATGCTCCACCGCTCATCCCTGTGATGAACATGGTTTCTTTAGCCTCTCTAAATTAGAACAAGAAAGACAGAGAGCCAGAAATACACCAACGCATCCGCACACATATGCACAGCTGGCCTCTACGGAGTGATAAGGGCATTTGAGGTCAAACGGGCTGAATGTTAGCCATGAGTTATAGTACTCACACATACACAGCAGGGGATGACAGAAAAAGAGATGTATACAGAGAGAGAAACCACAATGGGGTGAGCATGACAAAACAAGACATGTTTGACATACGCTAGTCACACGCAAACTAGCATTTAGGGAAATGCCTCCCACATCAGCTAGTCTCATGCAGTCAGACTTTTGAGATTCAGCAAGTATGGTCCATATTGCTGCTGCTTTTTCTAATCAAGAACCGCCCACTTAGACAGGACGGGCTGTTTGACCGACATTTTGATGTTAATTAGCAATTAATTTGGTTTAATTGCTTCTTAAAGGTGCTCTAAGCGATATTGGGTGACATCACTTCTTGTTGACGTTCGAAGTATTGTCAAACAAAACGGAGGCTAGCTCGACCCCCCATCCTCCTCATCCCGTCCCCTCCCTTCCCAATGTAAAACACCCCCAAATCATCCTTTTTCCCTCTTCTTTGCCATTTGTTCATCGGAGCGTCGTCTCTTTGGCCGTGTGTCAGCCATATCAAAATTCAAGAGAATATAATTCTAACGTTAGTCGTTGTCTAGGACATCTCTCCTCCAGCTAACTTCCCTCTTCATGCTTCTCTCTCCTCTCCTCCATTGTTTTTGTTGCCGTTTGTGGAGCCTGGGCTGTCTACAGAGTTTTTTTTACAGTGTGTTCTGGGGACAGGCAGCTTGCACTCTTAAAATAAAAAATAAATAAATAAAAAAAATCTTGCCCAGACAAAATCATTTATAATAAATCCTGCATAATTACATAAAAAAAGGTCAATTTTAATTTCATGGTGACTTTAAGACAAAACAAGGCTGAGATTTATCAAAAGCCTTACAAAAATATCCAATAACATGGTGCCATCATACATGGAACAGTACAACACAGCAATAGCTTAATTTGGCCACAAAACCCATTTACAGCTTTTCAACTTCATTTTAATTTCATTTCAACCAGATTGTTCTTTCGAGGAAGGTTGTGTTAGGACACACACACACACACACAGCAGAGAAGGAGGAACCCTGCAGAGCACGGCTAATCAGAATGGATAGCAACGAGACCTTGAACAAGACACTGCAATAGAATTACATTGATATCATGTGTGTGTGTGTGTGTGTGTGTGTGTGTGTGTGTGTGTGTGTGTGTGTGTATGTCATTTTTGAAAAAATAAATAAATAAATTGGTCCCCATGAGGAAACCAGCTTATAAATCATACTAAATTATGTTTTTATTGAAAATGTGAAAATGCAGAAAGTTTTCTGGGATGGGTAGGGTTAGTTTGTACAGTATAAAAACCATTATGTCTATGGAGAGTACCCATAAAACTTTGTAAAAAAAAAAAAAAAAAAATATATATATATATATATATATATATATATATATATATATATATATATATATATATATATATATATATATATATATATATATATATTACCCTGAAGTGAGCTAAATCTGACAAAACCTCCTTTTAAAGACGTCCTTGTTTGTAAAATGGTATAAAAATAAATCGTTTTTTATTTTATTTTTATTAAAATACAGATAGATGTATGTTTAGGTTATAGTATTCGTAATTAGTTGTACATTAAAACAGTACAAATCTATGGAATGTCCCTATTTAGCTAAATAAATGGCTCCGATTCAACGTAATTCTTGATCCTAAATAATTCCATTATTGATTCTTTTAGTATACTTATAATAATAGATCCTAACTATAGTAAACAATACATATATATTATAAAAGCAAAACAATACAATATTGTTTAACTATTTTTTACATTTTAAATGATCATTTATTACAACAAAATTCTGAATGTGTATCTCTAACTACAGATTGTTATATAAACAACCAGTCAGTAATTACAAGAACTTGAGTAGACAAACCATATATGACACACAATGATTATTGGTCAGATAAGAACAACATTAGACTTGCGGTTCATTGAGTCATTTTCACTTAATCATTCAGAACAATTTCATTACTTATTCGTGAGTTGTCTGCAGTGGTTAGGCCATATGTTTGTCATTGCATGCAACCAGCTAGGTGCAATAGAAAGATTTATTACCTATTTATCATTTTTTTCACTTATTTTGCATAGTTCTTGGCACCATTTCTTATGCCATGGCACTGTAGATTCAGGAATGCAGATGAAAGATGTCATTGAAACCATTTGGTTTCAGTATTTTAAAACTATATAGTATTTGTTCTATATAAGAACAAGTTCTCATTTCCCGACCCTAAACACAAGCATTGGCTTGGAGCCGTTAAATCAGCAGGTACGAGCCTCGGTTTCAGCTCTTCCAAATCTACACGCAACTGAGCCACTTTGTTCTCCAAGCCACACAAATTACACATCAAAGCTCACTATGCGGCTGTCTAATTGAAGAAACACAGAGATCCACGATTCCTGCCCCCCTGCAGTGCCCCAGGAAATGTGTGTGTGTGTCAAGAGTGTGTGTGGGTGAGATTTGTCCGCCCACCCCTGCACTCTTCCACAGCATCGGCTGCATTCCTCGCATCCCTGTTTCCAATTATCCTGGAAGAGTCTGCAGTTCCGAGAGGCCATGAGAGCCGACGGGAAACAATACTACTGCCGCAACATTCACATTTCACCTGGATTTGTTGTGGACTGGGAAAAGTTGGCCGTACATTTCTTGGTTGTTTTTCTCTCATTAGCCCGACAAAAAGAAAAACTACTGCTAGCGGCCGCAGTTATAAGCTACCGCATGCTAGCGCTTTTCAAACGCACCAAAGGATCATAGCCGGCGCCGCCAAAACCAATAGACCACCGCATTCGCATGCAAATAGAGCACGATTTGCTTTGATGCTTCGACATTTCAAAACAGTCTGTGCGCGTACATGATGAGAACAACGAACTTTTAATGGCCTAACCCAACAGTTCATCTTGTGTAAAGCCGCCAAAACTTTGAGTCGTGCTGCCATGAATCGTAAAACGATCTCTGTGGTATTCTGGGCTTGTGTGTTACAATCTCTGTGTACAGCCTCAAAAAAGCTGTGTGCAATCCTACAACACATTAAATCCCACAAATATGTTTCTGAACATGCCATTAAATATTTTTTTACGGTAATCCAAGCCGCTGTTTGTGTGCAATTAGTTTCTGCAAGAACAAATCCAGACCTGATGAACCTGAAAGAGTTGTGTTTAAACAAGTTTTGGTGTCTTTTTGCTGCCAATTTTGCTGCTAACCTCTCTCTCTCACACACACACACACACACACACACACACACACACACACACACACGAGCAGCGTGCCACAGATGAGTGGTACGGCGCCAGAGAGCTCGCTCTTTCTGCTGACGGCAGCGATCACACACACCCCTGCCTGAGTGAAATCACAGGTGTGTATCCGTCTTACACTTGTGTGTGTGTGTGTGAGGAGGGGGTGTAACCATCAGGAGAATGCAAATCTCAAATCTCAAATGTTAGTGGTGTTTACCATGGTATATAATTTTTTTAGATCATCGCCGTAAATATTTTGTGGTCTATTTTATTTGACAATATTTGGAGCAACAATATATTGTACTCAGAGACTCTGTTAACTGGAATTGACCAAAAATCAAAACACTACTGGATAATTCAAAGAGTTCTGGATGGATGGACGGACGGAAGACAGATAGACAGACAAATCAGTTTTCGCACGTCTCGAAAGTTGAAGATGCTGATCAGCAATAGAAGTTGCCCTGTGAAAAACTTCAATCAGTCAGGATGATAATGCTACTTTCATATGTGCACGCATTATTACCATCATTGCTTAAATTGGGATGAAAGGGGTTACTGGGGTGGTTTGGTCCCGAAGTATATTTGCAGTAGCAAAGAAAATATTGATAGCTTCAATCTGCTGCAGTCTTTCTTCCTCTGAAAGTCTCTCCTCGCCTGCTAGAAGCCAAACGTTGGATGTATGTTAATGTTAATATCACTGTACATCAGCATGAAATGAAAGCAATATGGAAGTATGCTATGTGATGAATGAACCTTCTTTCTAGTTCATGAGAGAGTTAATCATCTACTACAGCTGAGGGTAATAAAAACATTCTCAAGTACTAATACTGATGAATAGTTTCACCATGTCTTGCTCACAGACACACAGACACACAGTCCTCTCTGTGTACATGCTTGAACACACACACTAGATGCAGTAAGCAGTGCTTACATATACAGTTCATATAGCCTGCACTAATGAAAGCCATATTATCAGTAAAATAGTCACAGATGGATCGTGTGTGCAGTAACTGAACTAGACTGGACTGAATTCCCCAGAATGTTTCTAATGTGACAGCAGCTTAAGACACTTAATTTGCATCTTTACTCATGCCCAGTCACAATAATATAAATAAATAGTCTTGGGAGAGCAGCTTGATGTCCTCTGTGTCAGGTTTTGAGGACTGAAATCAACAGAAGCTCGTAGACTGAGAGATGCAGGAGAATTTAACCTGCAAACCTGACACTTACTGACAAGCTGACACTCGTCTGACTGGAGAACTGCTGTCAGTAATGTCTCTCTCCGCCTCGGCCAATTCTCCTTTTCTACCTTCCAGGTGGTCTCTCGGATTTAATCCTTTCGCTCTGTGAGAAGAATTTCTTTATATAACAAAGAGTTGGGAGATTGACAATATATTTACAATGACTTTGGAGGCATCGTAGAATTAATCTTGAATACTGTGATCATTAGGGGTGTGAACCTACACTGGTCTCATGGTTCGGTTCGGTTCGGTTCGATTACGATTATTATGTCATCGATTCAGTTCAATTCGATATCACGATGCACTGCATCCTCAATTTTCAATTTTACTTCAAAAGTGATATATGTTACCATTAAAGATGTGCACATCAACCGTCGCCAATGTATCGTAGAATCGATTAATTTCGACACCCCTAGTGATCATCTGTTTGGAAGCAGGACTTTTTATTTTGACAGCGTCAGCGAGTGAGAGTCTTCGTTCCCATTCTCCGTCTTCATTAATTTACGGTCTGTGATTTACAGTTCTGTCTTAGAAATTATTAGTGCACTGTGGGTAACAGTGTTTACTTCCTTTTTATTCATTTTTATAATATATTTCTTTAGTTGTGAGAAATTCTATAGTTGGATTACAATCAATAATTTATCATCTAAAGAAAAAAAATGTAAAAAAAAAACAATTTAATCATTTTTTATTTATTTCTAATTAAGTAAATTTTATGATATATATATATATATATACACACACACACACACATATATATATATATATACACACACACACACACATATATATATATATATATATATGTATGTATATGTGTGTGTGTGTATATATATATATATATATATATATATATATATATATGTGTATATGTGTGTGTGTGTGTGTATATATATATATATATATATATATATATATATATATATATATATATGTGTATATGTGTGTGTGTGTGTGTATATATATATATATATATATATATATATATATATATATTAGGGGTGTAACGGTACGTGTATTCGTACCGGACCGTTTCGGTACAGGGCTTTCGGTTCGGTGCACGTGTGTACCGAATGACTGAATGCAATATTTTGTGTGCGGAACATAGGTACATTTTCGTGTTTCCACACGAACATATTAAGTGGCGGAAGCCTTCGCGTTCAGCGCAAATCCCGCCCTGCAGCGGATTCTAAAGTTTTACCAGAGCCCGTCTGGTTTTAGTTTTACCCGTCGTCACTGTAACCTAAACCAATGAAATCGACAGCAAAAGCTTTTCCGCTCCGCCTCCGTGTGCGCCGCCGCACTCTCCGTTCCGTGTGTGTGTGTGTGTGTGTGTGTGTGTGTGTGTGTGTGTGTGTGTGTGTGTGTCTGCGCGCTGCGCTCTGCGCTCTCTGCTCAATGTTCGACTCCGTGTTTGCGCTGCGCGTTCTGCTCTGTCGTTAACGGCCCAAACACTCCAATCATGTACCGATCACGCACTGGAAAAGCAAAGTCCCTTCAAATAAGGTGAAATTTCTCAGTAGTAGACTTCTGTTTGCTGAGCTGGTATAGTCACGCTAGCAACAATGGTAAAATGACCTGCTCTGATCACATGCTCTGGTAATAATAGCTTTGTAGGAATATATTTTATTTTGATAATTAGTAAAAAAATGGGAAAAAAAATCTTAAATTGATTGTTGATTGATTATTGAAAAAGAATAATACATTGATATATATGTTTAATATTATTTTAATATAGGGCTATTTTCTGTTCCTTTTTTTCCCCGGTGTTTCATTTAATTAGGTGATTCTAAGTTTAATTATTGATGATTACAAGCTTGGAGGAATTGCAATTAATTACAGCAAATTGTGCAATTAAAGTTAATTTTTTTCCCAGTCTTAATTTTTAAATATGAGCAGGCCTACAAGCTGGGATTGGTAATGCTGCACTGTAATCATAGTTATTCATTTATATTTTTCATTAAATTTATTATGTGATATTGGTTTGAGACTGAGAGTATTTTATTAAGTGGAGAACTTTGCAGCAGTATTTTATTTCTTATTCTTTTTTTTATTTTATATATATTTTATTAAAAAGTGTTTAAAAAAAGTGTAAACAAATTGTTAAAAAAAGTTTATAGTAATAAACAACCTGCAGTTTAATGTTTGCATTTCTTTCCCTTACTGTACCGAAAATAAACCGAACCGTGACTTTAAAACCGAGGTACGTACCGAACCGTGATTTTTGTGTACCGTTACACCCCTAATATATATATATATATATATATATGCGTGTATGTATGCATGCATGCATGCATGTATGCATGTATATATATATATATATATATATATATATATATATATATATATATATATATATATTGTGGCACATTAGTATATGTGAGGGGGCAAACTCCTCAAGATGGGTGGTGTGTACTAATATATACTAATGTGCCACAAACAGGACTTTAATATCACCAACCATTCCCATGTTATTACGGTGTATCCATATAAATGGCCCACCCTGTATATATACACATATATATACATATATAAAATTTTTGTTCCAGTTAGTTGTTATGCATGTGTTTTGCTATCTTTATATTAAAGAGTGTGATTCACATTTACTGGCTTTACATCAGATATCAGCCATCATAAAAAAATCGGTTGACCTTTACTATATAACAGGAAAGTAGACTAGAGATGCATGCTAGGGAGTGGGACTTCACCATCTTAAAGGGACAGTTCACCCAAAAATGGAAGTTCTGTCATCATTTACCAACCCTTCCATTACCACTCTGTCTTGTGAAGAATGTTTAACCATTTTTGTCCATACGATGACATTCAATTGGGTCCAAAACAACATTGGTGTTTAAAAAACGGTCATATTTCAAAATATCAAAATAAAGAAAAAAAATCAAACAGGTCTGGAATGACATGAGTAAATAATGACAGAAGTGTTTTGCAGCTGATTTCAACTAATCAAAAGGCTGTTGTCTTCCCTTTTGCCAAATAGGTAGAAAATCTTCAACACCCATAATGCATTGGGCATGTTGTCGTCCAAGGCCACTCCCACCAGTCTGCTCTGAATATGCTTACCAGTCGAATTACTATTAATTACCAGAGTCGGAAAAATTATATTATTAATATTTTACCAAAATCAAGCTCATATGGAGTTACAAGGTTTTTGACCATCGAATTTTGGAGAATTTCAGACATGAACGACCGCATCTGAAGCAGTAAGTGCATCACATTGTACTTTCATCAACTTGCAGATTATAAAGTTTACTGTGGCTATGTGGGCGCTCAGTTTTTTTCTGTAATTTGTCCAAAATCTCATGTTATTAAAGATGAAGTGCTTCAAACAGAGTAGCAGTTTAGATTCAAACAATGAAGCATCAGAACTACAAAATTAAATGCTGATTTCTATTGCCATCCATCTCGTTTCTGACTTTATTTTTCTATGTTTCCATATCTCTTCACATATTTATCTTATTCACTCTCTCTTTTTACATCTGTTTCTCCTCTTTCCGTCTCTGTTGCCACTTAGCTCGAAGCTGTTACGCAAGCTCTCAGATTTATTCAAGCAAGATCAAAATGAAATGTTAGGGGAAGTACATGCACTCAAACCCCAGTGTGGTACTTACAGGAATTAATGGGCACTCGGGGTCAACTGGTTCCAATAGAAAAACTGAACCAGAGTCACTCACAACACAACGTTTTCAGAGCTCACAGGAGATGTACGTTCACCACAATTACAGTAATAACAGGTTATCCTAAACAAACACAGCTCTGAGACGTCTTCTTACAAATGCTTAATTACCAGTCATTTGTATTATTATTTCAAAAAAAAAAAAAAAAACCCTTGAGAGGGTAACTGTAAATACTAATGATTTCTCTGTAGAGCGGTACATCACCGGTGTGTGTCGTGGTGTTAACTGGATGCCAGGTGCACTAAGCATTATTGTGTGCTTGTTTCACAGCTGATACAACAGCGGATCTGAGCCCAGTTGTTCAAAAGTAATGATCGGATTTCGGTTATTGGATTGAATCAAATCTTGAAAATGCTTTGTTAAACATATCCTAAAATCGGATTAGATCACAAACTCCAATCTTGGTTTTGATTTGGATGAAATATTCAGTTTGTCTTGTTCAAAACTTAGGATGCCTTTGATCCAAAAATCCAGGATTATCCTGAACCCAGCAGAAGGGTGGATTTCAGGGACAAAAATGTAATAAAACGTCAAAACTGGTAAAAAAAAAAAAAAAGTTCAATATGTTAGAAAACGGCACAAAAACGTGCAGAAAAACTATTCAAATGCATTTTTGTTGAGTAATCTAATTCTGCTCTACTTTATTATATTAATCAGAATATAATACTGTCCTATGTTAAAATGTTTTTGAACGCGTTCAACAGTAAATGCTTATATTGTAATTACTTCACTTCCATATTACTGCAAGAGTACATATATATACACACACACACATACATATACATATATACATGTTCCCAATGTGAAAAGGTCAAGTTTTGAAATGTAATGGGTCACACTTTAGTTTAGGGTCCAATTCTCACTATTAACTATGACTTTTGCCTCAAACTCCTAACTACTGCTTATTAATAGTTAGTACGGTAGTTGTTAAGTTTAGGTATTGGGTAGGATTCAGGGATGTAGAAAATTATCATGCAGAAAAAGCATTAAAATGTGCTTTATAAGTACTAATAAACAATTAATATCCTAGTAATATGCATGCTAATAAGCAACTAGTTAATGGTAAGAATTGGTCCCCAAACTAAAGTGGTCCAATGTTGTTTAAAGAAAACACACACACACACACACACACACACACTTCCCTCCACAACTTTAAATCCTGTTCTCTAAGATGGCTGCAGCGCCCCCTGTCTGCGACTCAAAGCATGTAAAAGATTCTGTGAGCCGCTATTACTGCAGTGCACCTGATCAGCGAGGAAATGCTTTTACCAGCCATGTTTGAGCTGGATGCTGTGGAAAACTACCAGAGAAAGTTGGACAGACTGCAGTGGCCTCCCTTAAAATATCCAGTTGTCCTGAGTGAAAATGCAGAGTCATCATCCGTCCTGCTGCACTGCGGGAAGGAATGAGGCCACCGCTGTCAGACACACACACACACACACACACGTTTATGAGGAGCGTAAAATCTGCAGTGTCACAGCGCTGGGCTGGTTGACCTCAGAGAGCAAATGTCCTCACAACCCCAATCATGCAGAGATGTTGCAAAGCATCAACAAAGAGAAAGAGAGACATGATGGATTGGTGAGGATGCGTTCACTGTTCAATTCTGACTTAAAGTGCCCTTATTATGCTTTTTTGGATTTTACCTTTCATGTAGTCTGTAATATAGCTGTTTGTGAATGTAAAAGGTCCTCAAAGTTTCAAAGGTCAAAGTGCAGATAAATGGAGTTATTGTCTCCTAAAAGAAAGAAGTGATTCTGAGTCGTCAGTCTCACTTCCTGTTTGAACTTACACAGATCTGTACTAAATTTGCATAATTACAGCCTATAGTCTTCATTGGCTGCCCGTGAACAACGTCTACTTTGTCCCTCAAACACTGTAGATGTAGCTGAGAATGGAAGAGTTCAGTTTGTGTTGTCGACATGTTGAAAAGATGCTGTTTTCTGCACTGCAAAAGCAAATCCACTTTGCTGCACTTCAAAAGGATGAGGACTTGCGCTATTTGTATTAATGAGTGCGTTAACAAGCATGTTCTTATCCCGATTACGCTTAAGTCGACAATGCACGTGATCATGTAAACGCATTAACCCGTTTTCTTTTATCGGAGTAAGGTAATAAACGGCTTAAGCATAAACCGATCGTTATTCGTCACAGCTAGGTTTTTGCCCCCGCCGATTTAGCCCAGCATGTAAACGCATTAACCTGCTTTCTGTTGCCTTATCAAAGTGCATGTGTGACGTGACAGGAACGCGTCCCTCCTGTGGATTTAAGCACATCCAGACAGAGTGAATATTTTGCAGTAAAATATACCACAAACTCAAACTCTTTCTTGACTTAAATTATAAAAGTGCTCTCATCTCAAGAATGCTGCATCTTTAACTGCATGAGAAGATATATGAAGTTTCCCGCTGACATGATGCGATACTCTTCTACAGTTTTAATGCTTTATTTAACACCACAACCGACATAACAAATTAAAATAATATGAAAATACTAATAATATGAACACATATTATTATGTTTTCATGTCACTACTGGGAAATAGCCTGATTTATTAATAAAGTCTTGTAAATGCGGTTTACTTGTGTTGTCGAGTTATTGATTTGCATGTAAAATTTCAATAAGCTGATTTTTGTGAGTTATGTAAGCATGCTCACTGTGTATCAAGTGCTGAGGAAGAGCTGGACCTGAAAGTCAGATGGTAATGGACATTTAGTTTAGTGGTAAGCGGTAGACCAATCACAATAGACTGGGCCATCTGACCAATCAGAGCAGAGAAGACCAATCACTTCAGACTGGGTCATCCGACCAATCAGAGCAGAGCAGGCTCTCAGAAAGGCGAGGTTTAGAGAGACTGAATCCTTTATCAAATCGTATCAGACTGTGAGAAAAGAAGTGATGCTGCAATGTATATTAAGAGAAAATTTGTGGGGTTTTTTGTTTTTTTTACCTTGGATGCATGTAAACCTATTGTAAGAGACCTTAAAAACAAAAGTAGGAACCTCACATTAGAAGCACTTTAATGTTTATTTCGTTAAATCATTTTTTTTGTGGTTTAAATCACACAAGTCGAC
This sequence comes from Abramis brama, assembly GCF_963993115.1. Classification (NCBI taxonomy): domain Eukaryota; kingdom Metazoa; phylum Chordata; class Actinopteri; order Cypriniformes; family Leuciscidae; genus Abramis; species Abramis brama. The sequence continues at coordinate 31,248,611 of NC_139981.1, read as the reverse complement.
TTGTTCACTCCTATCTTGTGTGTTTACAGAGGAAGCTGTACTCAGTATTTTGTGTGTGCATCCGTTTGTGTGCGTAGGTGAGTGATTGTGGCCAGTGTGTGGTAAAGGTTAGCATTTCAGGAGAATAGCGTGAGTGACGTCTGATGGCAGAAAATGACAGACGCTGCACGTTTATGATTTATAGCAGACAAAATGGCTAAAAATAAGTAGCACTGCACAACATGGCAGAGAGAGACTATACCTGTCACTGTCAACATGTCACGCAAAAAAACTTAAGGGGACCTCACTTTAAACACAGTACACTTATTTCCAAAATTTGTTTTTAAAGTCTCCTACAATAGGTTTACATGCATCCAAGGTAAAAAAAAAACCCCCACTTTATTTCCTTATAACATACAGTTCGATAAAGGATTCAGTCTCTCTAAACTCCTCCTTACTAAGAGCCTACTCTGCTCTGATTGGCCAGATGGCCAAGTCTGTTGTTATTGGTCGACCACTTGCAGCAGAAACCAAACACTCATTACCATATCTTAATTTCAGCTCCGGCTCTTCGTCAGCATTGGATGACGCTGTGTTTATATGATGAACAGATTGAATTTAGGCTTTTATTCACATGTAAACATTCATCAACTCACACATCAGATATGGTAATTGGAAGCTCAGTCATGCTTGCTTGACATTGATGAGGTTCATTCTCGTGTTACGCAGCACGTTTGAGCTTCTGCAAGAACCAATGAGGTTCATTCTCGTGTTACGCAGAACGTTTGAGCTTCAGCAAGAACCAATGAGGTTCATTCTCGTGTTACGCAGAACGTTTGAGCTTCAGCAAGAACCAATGAGGTTCATTCTCGTGTTACACAGCACGTTTGAGCTTCAGCAAGAACCAATGAGGTTCATTCTCGTGTTACACAGCACGTTTGAGCTTCAGCAAGAACCAATGAGGTTCATCCTAGTGTTAAAGGGGCATTCCACCCATAGGAACATTGTTTTTTATTGAAAGTGGGTCATATATGTAGTCGAAATGTAAAATAAATTTTGAATTTGGTGCCTTCGTGACAGAGGAAAGACAAAAAATAACTTCAGGACGCATTTGTATGAAAGACAACAACTCCCACAATGCACCACATTGCACAGCTCCGCAAGCCACTCCCACTAATCCAGAACAGCGCATATCTGCCTATAAGAGAAATCACTCTTCCGTCTACAAGGCTAGCTACCACCAGAGCTTGAAATTCATTTCACACAAAATGTCTAGTTAGTTGGCGAACTCATTAGTGCATTACTCCTCGTTTTTATTTCTTTCGAAAAGGTGAATTATTGTATGGTACCTGGATGTTCAGTCAGAACATATGCGGTGCGAAACTAGGATAGTTCACAACACAAACGTCCGTGTCCTCGTCTGATTCAGAGATTTCGTCCAGGAGAAATTGTCATCGTTGAAATTCTTTGCCGCAGACGGACTCTATCTCTGTGTTCGTAGTTGCATAGTGAGATCACCGGCGCCACCAGTCCGCCCTAACTCGAGCCAGTCCGGGCTCCTCGTCCGCGGCAGGCAGGTCTTCTGCCTCGGCTGCTCTTCGCTATAATGCGGCTTGTAGAGGTAGCCACAAACACCTGATTCAAGCATCAGACTTCCGAAATCCTCTTCTTCTATATCATATTGAGCACTCTCCTCCGCTATTGTCATAACTTTACATCTGTCTCCACAGCGCCTGTTAGCTTAGCTTCAAACAAGATGGAGGATATTGCTTTCAGTTTCAGAGAGTAAAGTCCCACCCACTGATCTGTAATAGGTCTGTAGCGTGAGCGGGTCCCGCCCCTGGGAAAGATTGGAGAGATGAGGAACTAGTGTCTGTAGTCTCAACAGAAATCCCCCCCTCTTACACTTCCTCCGACAATGATGCAAAATGACGATTTTTGCGTCATTGTGGGAGGAAGTGTAAGAGGTAAATAACGGATTTCTCCCGTCTCAGGGGAAAATGAGAGAGTGTTGCACGACCATTCAATAGTATGACTGGGTTTCTAACAATGCAAAGCTTAGTGCAAATGGGTGGAGTGTCCCTTTAAGCAGCACATCTACACCACAACTTCTCCATTTAGCTAGGTTTGTCATCCATAACTCCATCAAGGTCAGCCGGGAACCTAGGAGTTGTGATTGATGATCAATTGAACTTTACAGACCACATTGCTAGAACTGCCCGGTCCTGCAGATTTGCCTTGTACAACATTAGGAGGATCAGCCCGTTCCTATCAGAACATGGTACACAACTCCTTGTCCAAGCACTTGTTCTATCCAGACTGGACTATTGTAATGCTCTCCTGGCAGGTCTTCCAGCTTGCACTATCAAACCTCTGCAACTGATCCAGAATGCTGCAGCTAGAGTGGTCTTTAACGAGCCGAAGAGAGCACACGTCACTCCTCTCCTCACAAAATTGCACTGGTTGCCAGTTGCTGCTCGCATCAAATTCAAGTCACTGACTTTTGCCTACAGAACAACCACTGGCTCTGCTCCCTTTTACCTAAACTCATTACTTCAGCCTTACATGCCATCCAGAAACTTGCGCTCTGCAAGTGAACGCAGTCTTGTGGTGCCATCTCAAAGAGGCACTAAATCTCTTTCTCTGACCTTCTTCTGGTCTGTTCCCTGCTGTTCATCTGCCTAACTCAACCAGAGCGGCTGAGTCCGTGTCCATTTTCAAGAAATGGCTGAAGACGCACCTTTTTCGGCAACACTTGATCCATTAATACTAACACTTTATCTTCTATTCTATATCTATTATCTTAAAAAAAAAAAACAGGTACTGCGTTAGATTAAACTGGGAATGGTCATAGCACTTGCATATTGTTGTCCTATTGTTAGTTTAACTGTTTCTATTGTTCTCATTTGTAAGTCGCTTTGGATAAAAGCATCTGCTTAATAAATATAAATGTAAATATAAAACGTTTGAGCTTCAGCAAGAACCAATGAGGTTCATTCTCGTGTTACACAGCACGTTTGAGAGCAAGAACCAATGAGGTTTGTTCTCACGTGTCAAGCAGGTTTGGGGTTGAGCTTTTGTTTATGTTCCCTGATCATGTTTACATGTGAATAAAGGCCTAAATTCAATTTGTTCATTTAAAGCGATCGAGTCTCTTCAGAAAATTTGGACTAAACCGCTTAATTCATGTGGATTAGTTTTACAATCTCTTTATAAACTTTCTGAAGTGTCAAAGTGGTGGCTGTGTAGCTGTCAATGAAGGGACAGAAATATCAAAAAGATCTTCAATTGTTTTCTGAAGATGAATGAAAGTCTTATGGGTTTGGAACGACATGAGGGTGAGTCAATGCCAATGATTTTTGGGTGAACTAACCCATTAGTGAGCATTAGATACTTCATTTAAAAAATAACATGAAAAAACGTGTACAGAACGAGAAGAGGGACTGATCTATGAGCTATTGACTTTATAAGGCAAACTAATTGAAAAGAGGCTGTGAGCAGATAAGCAGGCACATCTATAGCAGTACATCTGATACTGATCCAGCTCCTGCTGAGCACACACCTGTCTTCTGCGACACACAGACTCGGAATATATATGTGTGTATGCGTAGATGCTTTTGTAGAGACAAACAACACAATAAACAACTATAACTTTTGAAGCACTACTTGCCAAACTGGCTGTTTATCCTAACACACGTTTCAGTTTGCCTCATGGTTTATGGACCATTTATAGAGTCAAAACCACATCACACATGATCCAGATGGTTTTCTTCATGACCATGTGTATCTTGAACTCAATATGTCAGTCTAAAATCTTTGACTGGGTTCCATGAGAGGAGAAAGGGTGCCTGAAACCTCATCCAAGATCTGTGTCCAACCCAACCATTAGCTTAATCCATCTCGAACCACTTCAGGCAACATGCTGTCCTACTGTACATGTGGATTTAACTCCACCCTGAGATTACAACCCCATCACACACACATACACACACACACACACACACACACACACACACTCATGAGGGATGGCGGCACATCCTGATTAATCCTGATTAAGGTTACAGTACAGCCAACACAAAATCTGGCCCCTTCTGTTCATCAGCACTATCAGTGCAGCAGAGATAAACACATCTCAAATGAGTTGATTCAATTCTCAATTTCATGGCGTCTGCTGGGGCTCCAGGGCCTGGACTAATAAATCAGTCGAGCCTTGCGTGTTCAGTACACTTTCTATGCATGAGCTTACAGAATAGGGTTGTGTGATATCTTAAACATTCACAATATATTCACAATGATTTTGATCACAATGACATAAAATAAAGGAACATAATAAATGTTGTGGATTTTAATGCATTTAGATACTGTAAGTGTGTTATGATACTATTTAATCTAAGAAGCAAAAACAGCCTTATATTTGTTAAGTTTGATTCATTTCTGTGAATCTGTTCAAAAAACATTATAATAATTGATGATATCTTGATATCTTTGATATCTGATATCATATCTATGATATATTTCCTGTAGCTCAAACGGTAGAGCGCTGGCGCCTGCAATGCCAAGGTTTGATTCCCAGGGAAAGCAAGAACTGATAATAATGTAAATGTGTACCTTGAAATGCAATCTAAATCGCTTTGGATTAAAGCGTCTGCCAAATGCATAAATGTAAATGTAAATAATTGCATTTGCAATAATTTGTTAGTGTCATCACTCAAAAATGTTTACAGAAATTATTCATGTGTTAAAATGTTTCAGTAAAAAATATATATAAAGGATAAATATGTTACACTGATGCACATACACTACTGTTCTTCTTTTAATAGAAAAGAATACTCCCATTTAGTAAGCATGCATTGAGTTGGTCAAAAGTGATAAGAAAAAACAAAAATATACTTTTTGTACTTTTTATTCATCAGAAAATCATGGGGGGGGGGGGGGGGGGGGGGGGGGGAATCATGAATTCCACAAAAACATTGAGCAGCAACATTGATAACAATCATAAATGTTTCTTGAGCATCAAATCATCATATCAGAGTGATTTCTGAAGGATCATGTGACACTGAAGACTGGAGTAATGATGCTGAAAATTCAGCTTTGACCACAGAAATAAATTACAATTTAACATATATTCACATAGAAAAGTTCTTTTTTTATTGTATAATTAATAATATTTCGCAATATTACTATTTTTTTATCAAGTAAATGCAGCCTTGGTGAGCAGAATAGATTTTTTTTGAAAAACATTAAAACATTTGACCAACTCCAGGCTTCTAAATCTGTGTAGATAAAACATGCATTCATTATTTTTAACTAGATTTTTGGCTGTATTTAGTTCAATACATTAAACATTGTGAATCTACTAAGAAAGTTGAAAATGATGGTTGAAATGATGGTACCTATGGCTGAATATGGAGTATATCAAACACAAAAACCAAGATATTGTTTCATGCTTTTTCCTCAATATTCATTATATAGTCAAGATATTATATGAAGATATAAGCTTTATTCATCAGCAACTCTGCAATTCATCAAGCTTCATCCATCCGTTGTGTCCACACTCTCACACACTATTTCTCCTCTCACTCCAGCTGAAATCTCAACCATTGTTACAAGGGAAGAAGGGAATGAAGAATGCACAAAGTTGGGAGGCAACATTCCAGCATCTGGAAGCGTTCGGGCACACGTGTGTCCCTTTCCGGATCTCTCCCTCCCTTTGCTCTGTCTCAGTCTCCAGCTTTCTCCTCTGCTTCCCTCCATCTTTTTTTCTTTCAAAGAAGGAATTTTGTAATCTGATCCTCAGCTAGTCTTTCCAAGTGCAACTCAGCAAACACATCTTAAGAAATGCCATGTGCGATCACAAACACACAAAAACCACATCACAGGTCATTTACAGTCAAAACAATCGGATACTTCCAAAATAAACCCTCGCATAAAACCCAGTATGACACATTGCAAATGAACCATGAGCGCTGCTGGAGACCTGTTCATCCCAAACCAACACAAGCAGGGTTTTCAACAATGATATGGTCTTCACATCCCATTACCGCTTCCACAGAGGCTAAATTGTGTTTATTTGGTGGCATTATTTGGTGGTGCTTTTGTCTAAAAACATTGCAGTGTCCTTGTTTTGGATATCAAATTTTCTCGCTGCATGTCTCACGTAGTGGATTTTCCTAAATACTTTTTAATCTTACATTATATTACTGGAGCTAAAATGGTCCAATTACCCTTTGTTAGCTTTCATTTAGCAAGTTAACAGCTTGGGCTACTAGCTTAGCATAGCGCTAACTGATTTAGAAAATAATTAGATGTCATGCTAGCACTACGTTTCTGAGCATGTACTGAAGATGGGGGATTCTGTGACGACAGAATCTTTGGACAATGAGATGTGATTTTAAAAGTAATTTTCACAATAATTCTAGAGGGGAAAGCGTTGGTAACGCATCATATTATGAACAAATGAACAATTATAGGGCCATTCATAGCTACACCACACACTTTTGTGTGGTAGTGGAATGGAAGAAAAGAAAAAGGTCTAGAGATGTTTTGTTGTTGTTTTTTAAGTTGAACAACTTTTGATTTGAACGCTGTATTTTTTTGAATTCATGTTGCATCATGTGAGAGATTTGCGAAAGTCGAACACGTCCGTCTAGTGCATGTTTACATAGAAAAACAGTGCAAAAGCAGCGCAGTGGAATGCAAAAACTATGAATTGCATATGAGCAAGAGACAGTTAGTATACAACAGTGAAATGCTCACACTAACATTAACTTCTCCATCTTTCCCAACTGCAGTATCTCACAGGAGACGTCTTACAATGTTCACTGTGTTTGCATAAAAACTTTGTTACATCACTGGACTAAACTATGCTGCATCGCACTAAATCACCAACTCGAATTGAAAAGTTTTCATTCAGTCAGTGAGATTGCACTGACGCTTCAGTGATTATAAATGGAGTGGTCTTTGCTCGCTTTATAATGCTTTCACAATTTAAATAAAAGTTTGATTTTTCATGCTGCCAAGTACACACTGCAAAGTTATGGGAGTTTCAACTAAATTAAAATGGACTGAATCTGAAATTGCGAGGTTTGACATTAACAATAACAATAACAATAAAAAAAAAAAACAATAAAAAAAAAAAAAAGTGATGTCAAAATAGATCCATGCATGAAGTCTTAAAGTTTAAGTGCAATCGACCTGCCACTTGTTCTGATACCTGTAACGTGTTTCTTTGTTGTTCATTTTATTACTAACTTTTCATGTGATTTTGTTAATGCAATGTTTACTTAATGGAACAATATTTGAAGGCTTAGGCTACATGTTTTAATGTATCATTTACTTATAATTATTAATATCATTAATAAATAAACTGATTTTGTTTTTTTAATATTTTTATTTTAAAATAGTTAAATTAATAAAATGTAATTGTTACAATAGTTTTTGCTCTGGTACCGAAACTGGTACACAGAGGACCGTGAAATCTTTCTTGTATTGGTACGACTACTGAAATTATGGTATTGTGACCATTAGGGGTGTAACAATACAGTATATAGTGTCACAATATATCGCAATACAAAAATGCAACAATGTATATCATGGATAGTGACAATATGTATAAAAATGACTGTAATTTTTTTTAAAAAGTTTTCAGAGTTTTATTGTCAGTACTACATTAAACTACTATATATAATGTTGAATATAATGTATAATAATGCAATGGGGGAATATTTGAGGGTCCTGATAATGCCAAATATCTGATGTTACCAGTAAAAAGTGGCCTGCACTATTTTAAATATATCTAGTCAGTGAAACAGTGCAAGCATATTTATCTAAAATATATTCAGTGTTTTCAGAATCATGAATATGTTCATTCTGGTGTCTCTATTGTCCTGTTCATTGGGTTTCCAGCACCAAATCCAAGCCTATTCACTTAAACCAGGGTTCACCAATCTCGGTCCTGGAGGGCCGCTGTCCTGCAGAGTTTAGCTCCAACCAGCTCCAACACACCTGTTTGAAAGTTTCTAGTATGCCTAGTGAGACCTTGATTAGCTGGTTCAGGTGTGTTTAATTGGGGTTGGAGCTAAACTCTGCAGGACAGCGGCCCTCCAGGACCGAGATTGGTCAACCCTGACTTAAACACACAATGTAATACCAAATTTTCTCCATTTTAATCAACAGTACATTTTTTGTTAACCTTTTAACATGTCTTGGAGTATCGCAATAATATTGTATCGTGAGTCGTGATATGTATCGAATCGTGTCATGTGGGTATCTTTACCTTTTCCACTTTTATCCTCTATTAAAAGTGGATAAAGACTATTTATTGTCTTTTATCCACTCTGTGCCAGCCAGCGCCGTGGTGTGAAGAGCTGAAAACCCACTGGCGGCCCCACAGAGGCCTGGGATTGAGCAATGGAGGCGGGGAATGCACCTGGCGACGGGAGGAGAGGGGGCGGCTGCTATTTTTAAGTTGAGTTCACAGTCGGGCGGTGAGTGGGTGCAGATCAAAACCTGGCGCCATCTCAGCACAGTGAACACTTGAAGATGCATGAAGGCCTTTACTAGCCATGAGCTAGACCCTACACCTCCATCAGGCACACTGCTTCAGTCTTTTACACATCAACACAGCGCCACTAGAACACATACAACATGCCTTAAAAGGCAGCACAACGCTCACAGGCCAACCTACTGACCTACACACATACCTCTACAACACTGGCTCTCAACTGGTGGGGCGCCACCCAAAACAGGTCTGTTCTGATCAGGTAGCACTAAATACAATGAAAATTGAAAAAATAAAATAAAATCACGCAAGTCTGGGCCAAATGTTTAATGTCGACCGATTGATTGGTTTTGCCGATTAATCGGCACCGAATGCTGTAAACCTAATCCTCAAGAGAAGTTAGGATAGCAAAAATAAATAGGCTATCACCTTCTAAAATGTAGAAGATATTTGTCCAATCAAACAAAAACCGCTTAGCCTATGCAGTTCAGAAATATATTTTAAATTATGAGTGCATTTTATTGGGTATTTTAAGGATTTATTTTTCTTTTAAAAATGTTGAGCTACATAAAATCTTCTGAAGCAAAACCAGTTCAGAGACACTGATCTAAAATACAACACAGTTTAAATACATGGGTCAGTTACATGATATTAACTTGTATTCATTTACATTTAGCAGATGCAAATTTACTAAATTATTCAAAAATACACTTTATATATACACAATGACTCTATGGTATGTTTTTAATTTCTGTGATGCCATTCATTTTGATAATTGTTTCTTACTATCAAACAAAAAAACTATATAAAAAATAAAATAAAAAGATACCAATTAATTCTTGACAAAAACTTAAATATTTTGGTAGCAACATTTCTTTTTTATTAGCTTCAGTTAATTAATAACATTTTAAAAAAATGTGCCTGCCACAATAAAAGTCATGTGGTGAACATGATATTTGTAAAATAAATAAATAATCAAATAAATTTGCATTCGATGTCGAAGTCACCTTTGATTTATATAGCGCTTTTACAACACAGATTGTTTCAAAGCAGCTTTACAGAGATAACAGGAAAATAATGCTACAAAGTTTGTTTCCAGAAGAAAATAGCGTCACAGTCCAGCTTAAGTAAGTTCAGTGATGGTTCATTTTGTTGTACAAAAAAAAAAAAAAAAAGTGTTATTAATTTAGTTCATATATGTGTATATATATATATATATATATATATATATATATATATATATATATATATATATATATATATATATATATATACGAACTAAATTAATAACACTTTTTTTTTTTTTTTACAACAAAATGAACCATCACTTCAGTTCTCCTCTGGCCAACGAACGAACAAAAAGTGTATGATTGTGATTCAGCATTATAGGTCAGAAGTCAGATTGGATTGTAACATTCAGAATATCATCCATTTATGAGGCCTTTACAGGGAGAATATGTTCATTTTCACTAAATTAAAAACTTTTATTGAAAACAGTTATCAACAACTTCTCCAAACCCAACATTAAAGTACATTTCTAAGAATCTGGAACATGAGTTTTAAAGTAGATTTGTAAGTGTCATATTGTGACCCATATCACAGGTGTTATCAGTCTAGTTTCTATACATGCACAGATCTTTCCAGTTTAGCTGTGCAGCAACTTTAGCAACTTTAGCTGTGTCGTCATGACCAAAACCACATTTTACATTGTCGAAAACCACATTTAGATCTTCCAAGAACCAAAAGGAGTCAAACGGGGACTGTACGTCATACTAAAGACTCTGAAAGACTCTGAAAGAGTGGGTTGAATCTCTGCTGCTGTCATGTCTGACGCAGAGACGGAGGACAAGCGGGCGTGCAGAAGGCTTGTGTGTGGCTGATGTGCGGTCTGTGTTAGACGGATGTACCTGTGGTGCAAAACTGATACTAGAAATGGTTTAATACACGCTTAGGTAGGAAACCTTCCTCCCCGGGGCATCAGAGAAGCAGTTTCGGGGAAATCAAAGCAAGTCAGAAAAAAAAAAAAAAAAGAGTACGCCAAAACTGTTTAATTTACTATGTGACTGATAACTCAATTGAGTAATAAATTAATATAGATGATGTGGTTTAATAATTAAAAATGTGGTTTGAAAAAGCAAAAGAAAACTAGAAATCATTAATAAGGGTAGATAGGGGTTTTTGATGAAACAATGTTGGACAAACACACAAGTATGTACACACACACACACAGCAGTTCAGCAAGTCACATCCAAAATTTCCAGCGATCGAGTCTCCTCAGAACATTTGGCCTAAACCACTCACTTCAGAATAGTTTTAAGATCTCTTATGAACTTTTTGAAGCGTCAACGTTGTAGTTCTGTAGCTGTCAATGGAGGGACAGAAATCTCTAAGATTTCATTCAAATATCTTCATTTGTGTTCCGAAGATGAACGAAAGTCTTACGGGTTTGGAACAACACGAGGGTGAGTAAATGATGACAGAATTTTCACTTTTGGGTGAACTAACCCTAAACACTGTCATTTCATAACAGGTACGAAATAAAGTTTTCCATCATATGCAGCTGCAGAAAAGTCTGTCACTTTTCTCTCTGTCGCTCACTGGTCTTGTCCTTTACATGGCATCCCTGCCAGACACTGCGGCATCACCACGGTAACTCAGAGTAGGACAGATTGAGTGCTCAGTCCTCCTCCGAGTGTAACCAAGCAACAGAATCAAGTTATATAATCAGCACAGCATTTCATTGATCAGCCGTTGTTATATGACTGGACGTTCAGAGCAAACTCCCATGCAGACTCGCACTGTTGCATTAAAGAGAGATGCGGCAAGATCAGAAAACTATTTAAAACTATTAAATATATTAAATAGATTTTTAAAGTGGTTTACATACTATGCAGGTCTTAAAATACTAAAACAAATATCTATCCAACAGAAAAGGCCTTGCAACATTTTATTACATTAATAGTTTGCTCGAGCACATATAAGGATCAATAAAGGGTGATCATGTCATTCTGTCTGTTAGAGCACATTCGATCCATTATGCAATGAAACCTGTCCCCTGTAGCCATGCATCTGAAAGACCCCTTTACCTCCAGACAGACACTACAGCAACAGATCTGCACATTCCACACAAACACAAGAAATGATGAAATCCTGCAGCCACTGACTGTTATCAGACCAAATAATCTGACTGACCACCAGTGAACACCATCAAGCATAGTTGTAGTTCTTATTCAGAAACACTTCCTTTCAAGAACTTTAAGAATAGATTAAAATTCTCAGAATGTTCGCCATTGAAAATCTAACCGTCAATGTAATATTTGCATACTGGCTTCAGTGGCTTGTTCTCCGTCCTTACATTTATTTGCATTTGCATGTTGATTTCAACTTGACTAGCCTTGTCTTATACTTATTATATACATAAACACAGCATCTTTGCCGCATTCTCTTAGACTGATTTCATTTACCCTGAACCAGAGCATTATCTGTAAGTATGACACTATCATGTTGCTCCACTGCAAGTAAACACTGATATTTACCATCCATATGGAAATGCAAATCTAGTGTACAGCGTGAGCTGCAGTGTGTGAAGTAACCTATTGTGTTTAGAGCATTTTCCAATGGAATGTCACAGCAGGGTTTTAACAACGGAAATAAACAGCATTAGATACACGTCCATCGCGAGGATCGTGGTATGAGTGTCTTGACACACTGTAGCGAATTGTAGTGTCAGTGGTGTGTGTGTGTGTGTGTGTGTGTGTGTGTGTGGCTATAGCGCTGACACGAGTATACAGTGAACAGTGAACACACACACATTCCACACTTGTGTCTATACTCGCCATGTCTGCTGCAGAAGAAGCATCTATTAATACACACTCACCTAAACTACCGGCGAAACCGTCCATTTCTCGGGTAAATATCCAGGGAGATATTCCTGGAGCGACTGTGGGAATTCGTCCTCTATGTGAGAAGAAAGCCTCGAGCTCGTGTAATGTCACGTGGGCTCCTCTGATCCGCTTGAATGCAGTAATAAAGGGACGACCGGCTGGCGGCTGGTTCTCCGTCCGGGTAACGAGGCGCTTCTCTGGGGCAGTCGATCACGGAGGATCCCTGAGCTTGAGCTGCTCCACCACGGTCGGTTACTCCTCCTGCGGACGAGGGAGGGAGTTTAAGGAGCGCTGGGCTTTCGCGTTTCCGACTCCGCCTGCTTTGGCACGGCGAGCTTCCCTTCAGACTGGCCGAGCCCGAGTGCGCCACAGTCTGACACTACGGAGCATCTCAATATGACAACTCAAGTGCACACTGCTGTAGCTACTCTACTTCAAACGTTATTTGTTTGTTTTTGCATGTGTATATTTAATTTTTTGCTTGTCCCTCAAATAGTTCACATGCTGCTCCATACTCCATGTCATTTACCCATGCATTTAATGCATGCATTTAAATCATAAACATAGGCCTACAAATCGGTATGACGTGTTTTTGGACATGGAACCGTGATGATATCATGTTTTTGTACTGTATATGGCAAGCCGTTTTGACTTTTATTCATTCCCAGGATTGATATAAACAATTCAATTTTCACTAGTTAAAATGCTAATTCTTAAATTAGCCTACATTTCCACTAGTAAAAATGTGAATTCTTGATGTCAACAATGACGTCATCACTCGCATAAATACGAATTCTTGATATCAATAATTACATTTCTGTAATTGTATTTTCTCTAGTTAAGTGTCATCATAGGCTGACATTCAAATTTAATTGTTGATATCAAGGATTGATTTCTTACCAGTTGAAAATTATTGAATTTCTGATATGTGAAATTAAAATTTCTACTAGTAAGAAATCAATTCTGGATATCATTAATTGAATGTGAATGGTAGTAAAATACAATTACAGATATCAAGATTTACAGATTCAAGAATTATTGTTTTTACCAGTTTAAATTTAATTCTTGATATCAAGAATTCATATTTCTGCGAGTGATGACGTGTTAATATCAAGAATTCACATTTTCACATTATTTACTTGTGGAAATGTAATTACTGGTATCAAAAATTGGCATTGTTACTGGTAGAAATCTAACTAATATAAAGAATTAGTATTTGAACAAGTGAAAATTGAATTGTTGATATCAAGAATTCATATCAAGTCAAAATGGCTTGCCATATATACATACCCTGAAAATACCACTGTATTCTTCTGAAGTACCATGAAATACCAACACTTACAAAAAGTACTTTGGAGCACCATGTAAATAGTAAAACACAGGGTTGTATTTGAAAGTCCATGGAATCTAAAAGATTGAAAATCCCTGGTATACAGTATCCAGTCGTCATACTTAAAGGAACACTCCACCATTTTTTGAAATAGGGCTTATTCACCTTCTTTCCTACATTTAGATAGGTGGGCAAATGCATTTTTGTCTCAGTGCATGCATTGTTTTAGCTTGACTGGGTCGGCTCTAGCTTAGCTTAGCATAATGAATGGAATCCTTTGTTGCCAGCTAGCATGTCCTGAGTAAAAGTGATATAAAAAAAAAAAAACCCCACCTAATTACTTCTTGTGGCCTGCGTATTCACAACGAGTACAAATAGCGATGCAGATTAACACTAGGCGATTTCCTAGGCAGATATTGACTTATATATTAAGGACTATATTAGGGGGAAGCACAGGCAAAGCACTGCTACTTGGGCGAGATATCTCTGCGCCCAAGTAGCAGTGCTTCGCCTGTGCTTCCCCCTAATATAGTCCCAAGTCAATATCTGCATAGGATTTTCCACAAGATTCCGTTGTGGAAATTGACTTGAGTAAAGTTAAGAAAAATGCATGAAAGCAATGACAGCCTAGCTGAGTGATTATGTTGTTAGGATACGAGTTACAAGGATCGTTCACCCAAAAATTACTTCTTCTTTTTTTTCATTGCTCATCCTCATGTTGTTGAAAATCTGTTTAAATTTCTTCTGCAGAACACAAATAAATTTGGGGGTTAATCTTGGTTAATGTTAATTTATAAAAATATTTTTATTATATAAATGAAGAGTTCAGATGCAAAAGCCTCTAAGTGCCATCTGAAATTTTCCTCTAGAATGATCATTTTTATCAAGCTCGTATATTTAAGTTCAGTAATTTCACTTAAATGGCAATGCAAATGACCTATTAATTGCCATTTAAGTGAAATTACTGAACTTAAATATACGAGCTTGATAAAAATGATCATTCTAGAAGAAAATTTCAGATGGCACTTAGAGGCTTTTGCATCTGAACTCTTGAAATATATTTATTATATTCTTTTATATAGACATGTTTCATAAAATTGTGTCTTTTATTAACATAAAATGCTTTGTTTGCAAGTAGAATTATAATGTCATTAGAAGAGAAACTGGTAGAAAACCCAGCTAAACTTCTCAGGATCATAGACTACAAAAATACATGGCCATGTACAGTATTTAATTTATGTTAATGTATCTAGAGGTATTACTGTAGATATTTGGCAGCACAACCAAGCACAAAAACAAATGAATATATATTAATATAAATATAAACTGTGTAATACCTCTCACAAAAAAAAGTACTGTGACAGCATGGCATCAGATGGTAATATCATGGTACATATACAGTGAGGAAAATAAGTATTTGAACACCCTGCTATTTTGCAAGTTCTCC
Source organism: Abramis brama (assembly GCF_963993115.1). NCBI lineage: Eukaryota > Metazoa > Chordata > Actinopteri > Cypriniformes > Leuciscidae > Abramis > Abramis brama. Next base: position 31,233,471 of record NC_139981.1, on the reverse strand, counting down.
CACTTGGAAATCATGGAGGGGTCTGAAATTGTCATCATAGGTGCATGTCCACTGTGAGACATAATCTAAAAAAAAAATCCAGAAATCACAATATATGATTTTTTTAACTATTTATTTGTATGATACAGCTGCAAATAAGTATTTGAACACCTGTCTATCAGCTAGAATTCTGACCCTCAAAGACCTGTTAGTCTGCCTTTAAAATGTCCACCTCCACTCCATTTATTATCCTAAATTAGATGCACCTGTTTGAGGTCGTTAGCTGCATAAAGACACCTGTCCACCCCATACAATCAGTAAGAATCCAACTACTAACATGGCCAAGACCAAAGAGCTGTCCAAAGACACTAGAGACAAAATTGTACACCTCCACAAGGCTGGAAAGGGCTACGGGGAAATTGCCAAGCAGCTTGGTGAAAAAAGGTCCACTGTTGGAGCAATCATTAGAAAATGGAAGAAGCTAAACATGACTGTCAATCTCCCTCGGACTGGGGCTCCATGCAAGATCTCACCTCGTGGGGTCTCAATGATCCTAAGAAAGGTGAGAAATCAGCCCAGAACTACACGGGAGGAGCTGGTCAATGACCTGAAAAGAGCTGGGACCACCGTTTCCAAGCTTACTGTTGGTAATACACTAAGACGTCATGGTTTGAAATCATGCATGGCACGGAAGGTTCCCCTGCTTAAACCAGCACATGTCAAGGCCCATCTTAAGTTTGCCAATGACCATTTGGATGATCCAGAGGAGTCATGGGAGAAAGTCATGTGGTCAGATGAGACCAAAATAGAACTTTTTGGTCATAATTCCACTAAACGTGTTTGGAGGAAGAAGAATGATGAGTACCATCCCAAGAACACCATCCCTACTGTGAAGCATGGGGGTGGTAGCATCATGCTTTAGGGGTGTTTTTCTGCACATAGGACAGGGCGACTGCACTGTATTAAGGAGAGGATGACCGGGGCCATGTATTGCGAGATTTTGGGGAACAACCTCCTTCCCTCAGTTAGAGCATTGAAGATGGGTCGAGGCTGGGTCTTCCAACATGACAATGACCCGAAGCACACAGCCAGGATAACCAAGGAGTGGCTCTGTAAGAAGCATATCAAAGTTCTGGCGTGGCCTAGCCAGTCTCCAGACCTAAACCCAATAGAGAATCTTTGGAGGGAGCTCAAACTCCGTGTTTCTCAGCGACAGCCCAGAAACCTGACTGATCTAGAGAAGATCTGTGTGGAGGAGTGGGCCAAAATCCCTCCTGCAGTGTGTGCAAACCTGGTGAAAAACTACAGGAAACGTTTGACCTCTGTAATTGCAAACAAAGGCTACTGTACCAAATATTAACATTGATTTTCTCAGGTGTTCAAATACTTATTTGCAGCTGTATCATACAAATAAATAGTTAAAAAATCATACATTGTGACTTCTGGATTTTTTTTTTTAGATTATGTCTCTCACAGTGGACATGCACCTACGATGACAATTTCAGACCCCTCCATGATTTCTAAGTGGGAGAACTTGCAAAATAGCAGGGTGTTCAAATACTTATTTTCCTCACTGTAGCATGATACTGGAGTTCGTGATATTGTACTCTGGTTCATGTCCAAAACACCAAGGTACTTTTACTGTGTTGTATGTGGTATGTATAATATAAGGGTGAAGGTGAGTCTATTTTTGGAAACACAGTAATAAAAAATTGAATCAGATTGTGATTCACATAATGAATCATTGTCAGAACAGGTTTGACAGTTTTAACTGATCAAAAGATTCATTCGCACACTGGATATCGCCAAAACCGATCTGTAAACTTTTGTTGCTGTTATTTTTTGCAGGACAAAACTGCAGTGTGCACTTTTAATAAACAGAGCATTATCATCCATTGGGATGGACACTAATATAAGTTATCATTATTTATTAAATGCCTCTGTGGAATACTTGATTCTGATTGGTCAATAGTGCCATCCAGTGGTATGTTGTTCCCAGATAACAACCGCTGAAAACAGATAACGCCGGCTCATCCGGGTTACGTCAGCAGCGCTATACACCTGAACGGTTTTCTTCGTGGAAGTTTTGCGTTTGATGAGCTAAAAAAATATTAAAACTCAGTCGAATCAATATTTTGTGAACAGTTATTTAATTATGCCATCCAGTATCGTGGACTCGCTCTCTCTTGTTTCATACAAACGAAGCTGCTGCTGTTTTGTGACTATTGTTTTGTACACTGTTGGATTATGAGATACAAACAGGTATGATTTTAAAACGGTTTAATCTGAAATCAATACATTTTATCCCCATAATTATTTATGTGGCGAAATGCTGTGTAATGAGTGATATGAATGACTGTATCTCTTAAATGTCCATTTAGTCTGAACTTGCCGCTGTAACTCCTCTCACCGCGGAAGCTTTGCGTTTAAAGACCTAATAGAATATTTCAACTCAGATCAATATTTCATGTCTAATTATTAAATTATGCTGCAAGTAGCCGTGTAATAAGCGGGATAATGTACATCCAGTCGGTGGTTCTCTCAGAATAATACCAATCATTTAGTTAAAGGATTAGTTCACTTCAGAATTAAAATTTCCTGATAATTTACTCACCCCCACATCATCCAAGATGTTCATGTCTTTCTTTCTTCAGTCAGAGAGAAATTAAGGTTTTTGATGAAAACATTCCAGGATTTTTCTCCATATAGTGGACTTCAATGTGGTCCAATGGGTTGAAGGTCCAAATTGTAGTTTCAGTGCAGCTTCAAAGTCTTGACACGATCCCAGCTGAGGAATAATAGTCTAGCCAAACCATCTTTTTAACCACAAATAGAAAATCTTTAACTTTTTGGTTATGATGATTTGGCTTGATAAGACCCTTATTCCTCGGCTGGGATCGTGTCGAGCCTTTGAAGCTGCATTGAAACTGCAATTTGGACCTTCAACCCGTTGGACCCCATTGAAGTCCACTATATGGAGAAAAATCCTGGAATTTTTTCCTCAAAAACCATCATTTTTTTTCGACTGAAGAAAGAAAGACATGAACATCTTGGATGATGTGGGGGTGAGAAAATTATCAGAATTTTTTTTTCAAATTTCAACTAATCCTTTAAGTGGTCTAAATTTATTTATATGTATACTGTTTATCGCCTGTGGAAGGCGTAAAAGCATAACATTTTCGTCCAGTCATTACATTCGGTCTCCAAAAATTGTCTACCCTATCTTTAAGTGTTAAAATGGGGGTAACAATTTAGATCAATAGTCCACTTTGCACATTTTACTAACCATAAGTAACTGTACAACTACATGTCCTTTAACTCTCATTATCAACAAGTATTAGTAGACTGTATAACACTTTATTTTGATACTCCTCAACAGACTACAATATGTAAGCTTATTCTGCTTACCCTAACCCTAACTTATAGTTAGAATGTTTAAGTGGACTATTGAAATAAAGTGTGACCAAAATGTGTTGGGAGAACATCTGCCCCGCAGCTGCCCACTGTTGGTGTTCAGTACACACTGGACCATTAAGGTAGTGGGCAAGGAAAATGTACACCATGGATTGTTAAACTATTGCAGCGTCTCTGCAAATTCCACATGCCAGGAAATGTTTCACATGAAGAATTTCAATCATTTAAGAGGGATCTATAAGCTATAAGTGTTTCTAGAGCAGAATGCGGGGGTTTTCCACGCTGGAGATTCAAATCATTTGATTAAGCGAATATAGAAGGCGCCAGAAACATCATGTCGTCTGGCCACTCAGCACAGGACCGATTAGAAAACAGAAATGCCAAAGGTTCAGACTATTGTGTTGGCCAAAAAGACGCTCTCTGTGAGTGACTGCCGCTTCATGCTGAGTCTTCGCAAATATGAGGACTCATTGTCATATGAGCTGGTGCACCGGATCAGGACAGAGGCAAGATTGTCCTCAAGATTGACCCTTGAATCAGCATGATGGGATCTTCTCTGAGAGATTATGGGAAAGAGACGTGTGGATCTCGGCAGAGTCCGACCTCTCACTCCAGACAGAAAAAGAGAAAATCAGACAAAGCTCTCTTTATTTTTCACTCCTGAAGGAAGAGGGAGGGACAGAAAAGGACTGGAGAAATCTTTCATTCTCTTTGTTTTCTCTCTCTGTCTCTGGGCCAGTGAAGAGAAAGACATGCAGGCCAAAGCTGTGTCTCTACTGTGCAGTAGCTCTTTTTCTCCCACTTTGAAGATGATGAATCACCCAAACTCCAGCCAGTATGGTGGGCATTAATAATTCATGACCATGGCAGTTTAAGAATATGTTGAGTGTTAAACATTTGCAGTGAGTCATCCCATACGTTACGGCTAACCGATGTCGCCTGGCGTTATTCTCCTGCCAAGTCTCTTTTTGGCAAATTACACAGCATTCAAATGGCCCGATCCAGATGTGAACAATGCATTGTTTGGCCAACCTAAGCCAGTTTAAACCTCACCTTAACCTTTGCTGGGAATGCAAATGAATCTGAGTAAAATTCAATACACATTCCCTGTCAGAGATGATGAATAGAATATTTAACATAATTTTACAGTATACCACTGGAGTACAGAAGCATGAGTTCATGATCCATTCACCAAAAACTCTGCCAGTGAATGTGTTTGACGTGTGCAGTTGTAAATAATTACTTAAATTAAATGATAATGTACATTAAATAGTGCACATTAATAATAATTTAAAAAAAAGACACAAAGTATAATAATATAAAAAAGTAAATGACCTAATTGAAAAAGAAAGCACAGCCTAAAGGTCTCGGTTCAATAGCTATAATCACAGCTGTATCGATAACACTAGTTAGCGATAAACTATATAAATAAAGGTTAATAATAATAATATTGCTGGAATCACTTAAAAAAAATAAATAAAAAAATCAGCTTATGAATGATAAAAACATTTGACAGCCAATCAGAATCCACTGACTTAAGCTCAAGCATTTAAGTGGCAGATGACATGCACTTATAATAAACAGAACATTATCTATGATATGACACTAAAGTTATCTTTATCATTCTTTGTGTGAATGGGCCTTTAAAATCTTGAGCCTTGTTTCACAGACAGGGCTTAGATTAAGCCAGGATTAGGCCTTAGGTTAAATAGGACATTTAAGTAGCTTTTATAAACGTGCCCTAGAAAAAAATAACATTACTGATGTGCATCGTGAGACAAAACAATGGCACTGACATATTTTAAGATATATCAGTGCAATAGCTTTCAGTTAAAACCGCTCAAACATGCATTTTAGTCTGGGACTGACTTAAGCCTGAAACTGAGGGAAATGTTTGCAAATTTGACTTGATTTCATTTTCAAAAACAATAAATTAATTTGACAAGCATTAACAAAAAACTTGTATGAAACATATATATATATATATATATATATATATATATATATATATATATATATATATATAAAATGTTTTGGCTAAAAAAATTATGACAACTTATAATAAAATCATGTTCAATCAACAAACTACACTGAGTTTTTGATTACTCAAAAAAATTAAGTTGTTCAAACTAATTTCAACATTATTGAGGGCTTAGGGTTCATTTGGGACGGGGCCAGTCATTACTAGGTCTGTCACGATTATGAAATTTGGCTGATGATTGTCTAAAAAATAATTGCCATTATGCCGATTAATCGCAGTTTTAGGGCTTTGTCATACATTTTTTGTGAGCTTCATTCATTAAATAATTGTGATGAATTTAATCCTTTGTAAGTTATCATTTTGCAGTGTAAGATTAGAGTTAACACCTTTAAAATATTAAATAAATGTATTCAATAGCTATGATTTTTATATATTTTTTTAAATTAAACTTCATAAATCAGCAGCAAAAAGCAATTATTGAAAAAATCTGCACAGCAATTTTATAAAATCTAAACATGTTAATAAAAACAAATTACTATTAGTAACCTTATAAAATTCATTCAGGTATTCATACATTTAACAATTTTATATTTATATGTGAATGTAAAGAATTCAGAAGTGTATATATTTATAACATGGAGTCAGTCACAGTGTCCAGCGCTGCACAAGTGCGCATTTAAAAGTTCACGGCACAAAGCGAAGAAATGCCGAGCGCACAAATCCTAGTGAATATCTGTCCAACAGTTTATTGATCATTTGTTTCTTCACAGTTTTATATTCCAGTTATTGAGCGTCTGATGCCAATTCATAGTCCTTGTGAAGTGTGTGGACGAACCGGACGAGGCGCGCGCTGTTTGAATACTGAATGGAGAATGATTGACAGCCGCAGAGGAGAGAAGGCGAGTTTCCGTGAACCTTAATTAAATGATGTAAATAGACTTCTGTCCCTCACATTAAGCTATGGAATGGCTTCAGATGACTTTGAATATATTGCTGGAAAACTTAATTAGCTTGTCTATTTCTTTTGGTCCATGACCAAATTTATTATTTAATTATCGCGACAGGCCTAATCATACCGTCTGCTGCTTGATGCTGGAATACACACTCGGGCTGCAAAAGGTATATTTTCTCACTGATGATCATTCAAGAGTATTTATTTAAATTAATAATAATAACAACATTTGATAATAGGCCCTCCTTTGTGGACACACATGTAACTAATCACTCTGGACTTGATTTGTCTGTGTGGAATTGATTGGATGGTTGTGGTTTGCTATTGGTGGATCTCATATGAGTGACAGGTTGCCCCGCCCTCATCATCAGAGAAGAGAAGATGCTGCAAGAGGGAGGGGAAGTTATTCTGATTCAAGATTAGGAGGCACATGAATTAACAATAATAATAATAATAATAATAATAATAATGTACACGGATAAATCATTTGAAATAAATACTGCAATATTCCATAAAAAAAAGAGTCAATTTTGATTTAATGGTGACTAAATCATTTTCATAGACACCACAAAAGACTTGAAATGTCTTTTGAAAATGAAAATAGAAGAAATGAAATATGAAATATAATGTTGCCTTTAAAGAATAGCACTGCCTTTGTCTTCAGAAGAGATATCAAGTATTTTTGCATAATTTAGTCCAGTAGTGTTTTAAATAGGCTACTTATTGTGTTCATTTTTTTTTCTTTCCGTACGCACATGTACTCATTGTGAAAATTAATAAATAGATTTACTTATTTTCCAACATTTTTACCTGTGCAATCGCTCCCTCTAGCGACTGCAGTGAGACGGTACATTACAGCGAGACCTGTGTGTGTGTGTGTGTGTGTGTGTGTGTGTGTGTGTGTGTGTGTGTGTGTGTTCATGTTTTTCTATCCCGGTGGGGACTTCAATCTGAATGCACACAGATTCATGGGGACTCGTGTCACAGTGGGGACCTAAATAGAGGTTCCCATGGGTAAACAAGCTTATAAATCATACAGAATGAGTTTTTTTTTGGAAATGTAAAAATGCAGAAAGTTTTCTGTGATTGGTAGGTTTAGGGGTAGGGTTAGTGTAAGGAGATAGAATATACCGTTTGTACAGTATAAAAACCATTAAGTCTATGGAGAGTCCCCACAAAGATATTAAACCAGACATGTGTGTGTGTGTGTGTGTGTGTTTGTGTGCGTGCGTGCGTGGATGTGTGTGCTGATGTTTACACAGCACACGTTCAAGGAATCCTGTAGGCTAAACGTGACATCACTCACCTCAACTGAAACTGTTATATCAGTCCTGGTTTAGCGGTTTAATGATGTGGACAGCTGATTAATGGCTCTCAGTCATGAGGTCTGGATGGTGATGGTGAGAGGATCACTGGGGAACTGGAAGCCATCTGTGTGCTGGTGCTGAGAGACAAATGTGTATGATGGTGGGCTCATTAGCCATGTTTTCATAACCCCATTAAAACGCAATTCTTTGCTGTGTTTTACACTAATTGGTGTACATTTGTGGTGAGGGGGTAAAATCATTTTACATGCTATCATTACCTCCTGTATGGGAACTCTAGATGTGAGCGTACTGTAGGGAACACCCAAATGTCCACAACCCCTTACTCACAATTACAGATGTTCTGGCTGCATATGAAGATACATTTTTTATTCAACATTAGGTTTTGAAAGTAGGATTGTAAACAACATCAACAAGAGTTCTGTTTGAGATTCTTCATTTTTCTTAAACCACTTATGTTTACTGTAAAACACCTCAGATGGCAAACTAATTCAATGATTTGTTTGCGTCATCAATCAGAAATATTTTATAAAGTAAAATGGTTTAGTAAATAGATAATCCATATGTAGATAAATATTGTTATTTTGCTTCCTGACAAACATACTTTTTTTTTTTTTTTTTTTTTTTTTTTTACAAAAAGTAACAAGTAAAAAAGTACTTTTTTTTGTTTTTACAAAAAACTTTACTTTTTAAGTTTTTCTTCTATTGTTAAATATTTTTAATCTAAGTGGCTATAATAGTTTTGATGAGCGAATTATGTTTTGGGTTGATAAAATTCACTCATTTCAGAGCAACATAAATGAGTAGATTGAAAATCGTAAAAAAAACCGGAAAGATTGGCACATTGTACATCACAACCAATCAGAGCATATCTGATTTTCAATATAGTCTACAGTGTGATTTTGGACCAATGAGATTCTGCTCAATTTAAGATAAACAACAAAATTGTGTGTTATAAAGTTAGGAATTGTGAGATATAAACTCGTAATTCTGACTTTATATCTCGCAATTCTGAGAATTTTAAAATAGACTCGCAATTGTGAGAAAAAAAGTCCCAGTTATCTTTTAAATTATTTTATTCCGTGGCAGACCAAGCTTTTCATTTTTAACAAGAGTTGCAGATTTATGCTAACTTTAGCAACAGTAACCATTAGCAATAGACAGAGCAGAGCAGAGATCAGCCTTAGTCTTTGTATTAGGTTTGAATTCTGGGTATGATTTCTATGGTGTTGGTCAAATGGACCCTATTTGGATTCAAGACAATTCACCAAAAAATCACACTCTATCCACCTTATTCTGCTCTAAACAATGCGCGCTGCCATAACGACGACTCCGGTTGCCTACTTCCGGTTCGTAGCGCTTGACCTGTACTAGCAGAGAGAATGAGTTCAAGCTCCTCATGTGCTGCTGTTTCAAAGAAGATTTCAAACTTTTTAGAAACTGAGTGTTTCGAGCATAAGATAAGAAGGAGATAATGCCCATGTCCGGTTCCGTATCAGATACATTCAATAAAAAAAAAAGAGTACGAAAAGAGCCGGTTCTTTTGACTCACGGCTCTTTAAAAAATAAATTCTTATCTCCTTCTTATCTTATGCTCGAAACACCCAGTTTCTAAAAAGTTTGAAATCTTCTTTGAATTGTTAAAACAACCAACAGCAGCACATGAGGAGCTTGAACTCATTCTCTCGCTGCTAGTACAGGTCAAGCGCTACGAACCGGAAGTAGGCAACCGGAGTCGTCGTCATGGCAGCGCGCATTGTTTAGACTGAGCAGAATAAGGTGGATATATATATATACAGTGAGGAAAATAAGTATTTGAACACCCTGCTATTTTGCAAGTTCTCCCACTTGGAAATCATGGAGGGGTCTGAAATTGTCATCGTAGGTGCATGTCCACTGTGAGAGACATAATCAAAAAAAAAATATCCAGAAATCACAATATATGATTTTTTAACTATTTATTTGTATGATACAGCTGCAAATAAGTATTTGAACACCTGTCTATCAGCTAGAATTCTGACCCTCAAAGACCTGTTAGTCTGCCTTTAAAATGTCCACCTCCACTCATTTATTATCCTAAATTAGATGCGTTAAATGAGGTCGTTAGCTGCATAAAGACACCTGTCCACCCCATACAATCAGTAAGAATCCAGCTACTAACATGGCCAAGACCAAAGAGCTGTCCAAAGACACTAGAGACAAAATTGTACACCTCCACAAGGCTGGAAAGGGCTACGGGGAAATTGCCAAGCAGCTTGGTGAAAAAAGGTCCACTGTTGGAGCAATCATTAGAAAATGGAAGAAGCTAAACATGACTGTCAATCTCCCTCGGACTGGGGCTCCATGCAAGATCTCACCTCGTGGGGTCTCAATGATCCTAAGAAAGGTGAGAAATCAGCCCAGAACTACACGGGAGGAGCTGGTCAATGACCTGAAAAGAGCTGGGACCACCGTTTCCAAGGTTACTGTAATACACTAAGACGTCATGGTTTGAAATCATGCATGGCACGGAAGGTTCCCCTGCTTAAACCAGCACATGTCAAGGCCCGTCTTAAGTTTGCCAATGACCATTTGGATGACCCAGAGGAGTCATGGGAGAAAGTCATGTGGTCAGATGAGACCAAAATAGAACTTTTTGGTCATAATTCCACTAAACGTGTTTGGAGGAAGAAGAATGATGAGTACCATCCCAAGAACACCATCCCTATTGTGAAGCATGGGAGTGGTAGCATCATGCTTTGGGGGTGTTTTTCTGCACATGGGACAGGGCGACTGCACTGTATTAAGGAGAGGATGACCGGGGCCATGTATTGCGAGATTTTGGGGAACAACCTCCTTCCCTCAGTTAGAGCATTGAAGATGAGTCGAGGCTGGGTCTTCCAACATGACAATGACCCGAAGCACACAGCCAGGATAACCAAGGAGTGGCTCTGTAAGAAGCATATCAAGGTTCTGGCGTGGCCTAGCCAGTCTCCAGACCTAAACCCAATAGAGAATCTTTGGAGGGAGCTCAAACTCCGTGTTTCTCAGCGACAGCCCAGAAACCTGACTGATCTAGAGAAGATCTGTGTGGAGGAGTGGGCCAAAATCCCTCCTGCAGTGTGTGCAAACCTGGTGAAAAACTACAGGAAACGTTTGACCTCTGTAATTGCAAACAAAGGCTACTGTACCAAATATTAACATTGATTTTCTCAGGTGTTCAAATACTTATTTGCAGCTGTATCATACAAATAAATAGTTAAAAAATCATACATTGTGATTTCTGGATTTTATTTTTTAGATTATGTCTCTCACAGTGGACATGCACCTACGATGACAATTTCAGACCCCTCCATCATTTCCAAGTGGGAGAACTTGCAAAATAGCAGGGTGTTCAAATACTTATTTTCCTCACTGTATATATACATAACATGAGAACAAATCTTTTACAAATTTTTTACAAGTTTTTTAAACACACATGATAAATATTATGAACATTGTAACTATTTCTCAAATGATAAGATCATGGGTTTGTTTCCCGGCTAAATTAACATGCTTGAACTTACAGTATAAACATTTATGCCCTCAATTCAGTTTATTTGGATAAAAGCATCTGCCAAATGCAAAATTGTAAAAGTAAATTGCAAAACTGACATGACAAAACATGGGGAAAAAATGCAGGTCAAACTGACACGCAAACATCATAATTGGGATTTTCGTTCTGTACGAACATTCCACAATATGACCTTTACGTAGAATAAATAGTTAGTGTTTAAACATATTAAAATACATTTTAGAATACATTCAGGAGGGCTTTTTGACACAGAGAAAAGTGTGAATTTATTGGGGTTTTTTTTTTTACTCTTGAGTCTTGACTGTTGGCACAGTGGAGCATTGGGCCAAAGTTTCCCAGCATTCATTTCACACCCCCTCCCACCTGAAAGCCCAGTAATCTAAACTTTCATTAAGGCCCCAGACCCCCTGCTAAACCTCATTACTTCATATAAACCCCTCGACCCAAAGCCCCCACTCCAACACACCGCTACAAAAACACACAACAATTCACAGAGTTGTACGAACACATGCGTATTGACATACTGACACACGCTACAAAAAACGAGTGTATTTTTGTAACACCCAGAAGAAACAAAAAAAATATTTGTGTGACCTATGGCACATCTCTCTTACTTTCTTCAGTAATTCCTTTTAAATGCTCACACCCAGAGCTTTCCATGCGAGCCGTATAAGCTGGCGCAGAGATGGAGGGCAGATAAACGGGTACGAGGCGGAGCGGAGTCATTAAGGACGTGTTGATGGAGGGATTTTGAATTATGGCGAAGGTAGAGGGAGGAGAGGGGAACAGAAACAAGACGCCTGACTAGAGACCCTCCTTTAGAGCGCTTTCCACTTGAGTCCATTCTGTTTATGTGTGGGCTTCACAAGGCGCCTACACTTTTAACACAACTGCTCCTCATATGAATGAACAATCCACTCCCTGTCTGCTCACACTCGCTTTCATCAAACACCGCCAGCGCTGAAACCATCTATTAGTTCAGGTCTCAAAGCCACAAAGGGGAGAATGCTGCCTGAAATGGCGGACAGGGATGTCAAGGCCTGTGCCTTTTCTCTCAAGAAGTTTTATCAATAATGTGAGTGGGTGTTACTTTTATGATTGAGGGAAAAGTACTATTTGTGCCAGTGCAGACATTTGCAAAACCTGCAATGCGAGCAGAATCATTTCTGCTAAGCTTGGGTATATGCTTAGAAAGCTATTAAGTTATTAAGCAATTATGTAGTTTTATAGTTCCTTTGTGTTTTATATAATGACCACTAGGAGGTGCTCTAGGCATATGTTTTCCTTGATTGGTTTTCCCTGAAGAGATATAGGGCCCTATCTTGCACCCAGCGCAATTGACTTTGTACACCGACGCATGTATCATTCCTATTTTGCACCCGCGCACAGCGGACTTTTCCCTCCACAGACGCACGCCGGTAAACTAGGAAAAACATTTGCGCTCCCAGGGGCGGTTCAGTGAAAAGAGGAGGCGTGTTCCGGCGCAAACGTTCCCTGGTGCTATTTTGCAGTTACAGAAAACAATTCCGCCACTGACCAGGAAAAACCTAGTCTAAAGTCAGTGGCGCGTTATTCAGATGCTATTTTAAGGGCGCATCCTTGGCCATAATCAATGTAGCGTGTGCACAACGCGCATACACTTTGATTCTCTCATCTACACAGAAGCAGCAGTTTCCATTTTTGCAAATCATATTATTACAATAGATAGATAGATAGATAGACAGTTTATTATAAAAGCATAAATCTAGCTTACACATTTACCCAAATTATCATACGCCTGTTTAACCGAAGTTAATTTGGGTGGGTTTCTCCCATCCCCATACAATGTCACTTTTCTGTGTTTTACGGCCCTGACGACGAGAACGTCGGTCTCCTCGGCTGTGAACCGCTGCTGGCGCGCGCCTGCATAGGGCCCTATTTTAACGATCTGAAACGCAAGTATCAAGCGCGAAACGCAAGTAACTTTGAGGGGGGATCTCGGGCACTGTTGCTATTATACCGGCGGGATAAATGACTCTTGCGCCCGACGCAAATCTAAAATGGGTTGGTCTGAAGTAGCTTCATTACTCATAGGTGTGGTTTGGGCGTAACGTGAAATAAACCAATCAGAGTGACATCTCACATTCCCTTTAAGAGCAGGCACGCTTGTTCCATGGCGGATTGCTATTATAACGGCGGATTTGCCAGGCGCACGCCAGGAGCGGTTCACAGCCGAGGAGACCGACGTTCTCGTCAGGGCCATAAAACACAGAGAAGTGAATCTATCTATTGTAATAATGTATGATTTGCAAAAATGAAAACTGCTGCTTCTGTGTAGATGAGAGAATCAAAGTGTATGCGCGTTGTGCACACGCTACATTGATTATGGCCAAGGATGCGCCCTTAAAATAGCATTTGAATAACATGCGCAATGCGCCACTGACTTTAGACTAGGTTTTTCCTGGTCAGTGGTGGAATTGTTTTCTAAACCTGCAAAATAGCACCAGGGAACATTTGCGCCAGAACACGCCGCCTCTTTTCGCTGAACCGCCCCCAGGAGCGCAAGTGTATTTCCTAGTTTACCGACGTGCGTCTGTGGAGGGAAAAGTCCGCTGTGCGCGGGTGCAAAATAGGAATGATACATGCGTCGCTGTACAAAGTCAATTGCACTGGGTGCAAGACAGGGCCCATAGGCTACATTGTCGTTGAAAACGAAAGTAAAAGAAGTCACGTTTCCATTATAGATTTGTGCAAAACTTTTGTGATATTTTCTAAATGTCGATAAAAAACTAGGCTATTGTGAAAAGACGGCATTTCCATTAACCGATGTTATGCGACTAAAACGTATTTTTTTCCTCTCGCGATGAGTCATTCTAAAAATCATGGCAACGGATGTTGGTAGGTTTATGTATATCTCAACCACCGCACTAGCCATTATTTTTAATGGAAGGAGATGTGTTATCCAAGCATTAATGACAAGGAAAAACCCTTATGCTTTGGTATGTTTCTGGGTGTTTCTCCCTCATATCTGCTTCAAGGTCAAGATAAATTGTGGCATTTCTTTGTTGTTTAGAATCCAGTATTCACGTAATTCTTTTTGTCTTTTATGAGTTTAATAAAGAACTCTAAAGAACCGCGCCATCTTTAATGATCTATTGTTACGTAGCCTACGTCAGGTGACCTGTAAATGCGAAAAAACTATTTTTTTTTGCGATATACAGTATGGGAGTTTTTGCGAAATTGACTTGTTTCCACTGGACGTATTTTCAATTTGCTATTTCAACTTTTTTTTTTTTAAGATTAATAAGTAAGATTAATCTGATCACTCTGTTTTTTTTGACGTATCTGTAACAAATTACAAATAAACAAACAAAATACAGTTACCAGATTTTTGTAACCTGGTTACGTAACACTGTTACATGTAATCCGTTACTCCCCAACCCTGGTAGAGTTAGGGTTAGGGTTAGAATAGCTTACATGTAGTTGCAAAGTTACTTATAGTCAGAAGAATGTCTGTCATGGAGCATCAAAATAAAGTGTTAGCAGATATTAAGCAGATCTACTAAAACTCTAATGACTGCTAGTTGTAGTTAGTAGAATGTTTAAAGTGGACTATCGAAATAAAGTGTTACTCAAGTTTCAATAGAAATTACATTGAAGTATGTTTTAGTTATTTTGGTAAATTGCATAAAAAGATATACGTAAGTCCTACTTATATCAAAATAGCACTCTTAAGCAATTAAATTACAATGTATGCAATAAATTGTAATTTAATTGCAATTTACATGCAATTGTTCACGTGTCTGAAAGCATTATATTCAGCTCACACTTAAGTATATACTTTAAAGTTTATTCTGTAATAAGTACTATTTTTAAAAGTCTTTTTCACGAGGGCCAAAGTCCTTCTTATTGTTAAGATCTGGTTTGTATCTTTTAAAAGAGATGTGTTTGACACATGAAAGCTGGAGAAAGGGTTTCTTCACTCCTGAGTTAGACAACCACCCTGTGTAGAATTACTGAAGACCAGGGATAAAAATGTAAGATCGCTGACATTCCTTTTTCTTAACTAAAAACAACATTTGGGACAATGAAACCACTACATAATCTTCATTATCAGGAAGCAAAAGACACACAGGGAGCTCTGGTGCTTCCTTGACTCTGATAGCAAGCATGTTATTCATATAAATATTTATTGGACATATGTAATGGAACATACCAAAGTGGACGCCTTCCTCCTGCTTCAACCTTCCTTTAAATGAAATAAACCAGACCTAGTGTGAAGAGAGAAACAGAGTATTACACTGGATGCTGCCACTAGGGGGCGAGAGGGGGCTGTTTTCTGTGATCATTAGGGTCTAAATGTGCTATCTGGATAAAATAATCATGTTTGTGGAAATACTAATATCAGCTGCTGCTTTTAAATAGAGATTTCTTAGCACACTGTTGCTCTCATTCACTATTGCTAAGATACTGCATTTATACTGTGCTCTCACAGAAAATGCACACATACCCACAAACCATCCGAAAATCCACTGCCAGGCTATTCAAACTTCAGTGCCAACGTTTTATTTCTCGTTTTATTTCTCGTTTTAAACTTGAAAGTGTACATTTTCACCACAAACATGCCTAGATTTAACTGTTCACAGCTGGTTTGCACATTGCACAATCTGGCAAGGCTTTAGTTTTGACAAGTGGGTGAATGGAAGAAAATGGGCCAGCAAGCATGTTTATAAATGAAAGATGTGACCCTTAAAAGAAGAGACCTGCCAGGGATCATAGTAAAGTGCACACAGGGTTCAGAATTAACATGTGCCAGGCCAGTTGGCCGGTAACTTTATTAGAAACTGCAATATAAAGTTTATGCTGAATAAACATTATTTTGTAGTAGCCTAATGCTAAAAGGATGATAGCCTGACACCACTGATGTAATAAGCCATGTGTGTGATTCAAATCAAAGACATACTATGATTTACTAAAGAAAACATCTGTCGCCTCATGTAACATTTACCTCAGTGGAAAGATTGCCATCATAAGTTTACCTAAACTTTTGTTTCTCCAGAACCCCATATGGAAACTGAATGATTATCCCAATCCCCACTTTAAGACACGTGTCTTGTCCACACATCCTGATTTTGCCGAGTTAGACACGTTCCTGTTTGTTGGTCCTGGAACAACATTCCTGTTTAAAAATTTTGTCCTACCCATATAACTACCCCTAAACCTAATGCTACCCATAGGTTATCCTTAAAATCAGAGGGAAACGATAAGTGAATAACACTGATGTAAAGGCACTTAACCGTGTTTGTAAGCCTAAACTTGACATAAACTCTAAACTTGTACCTCAAATCTGAACAGGAGCAGTTTAACCAAAGACGGGCCAATTGTAAGTTTTAGTTTAACTGTACATATATGAAGGAGCCTCCTTAACATGATTATTTTTACATTTCCATGCTATTAATCTTTAATTATTCCTATAGGTCATGCAGTTTTGACTATATAAAATTTTGTAAATATGATTTTAAATAGAATATTACAAAAAAAAGTTTGTCTCTCAGAAACTTCAGACTTGATTTAGACTTTGAAATGAAAGAATTATGCAAGTGAAATAATAATTCCCACTGTCGTAAGGACAAAATATATATTTTCCAATAAATACAGTTTCATGGCAGAAATAATAAATATTTATAAGCCCTTAGAAATGTTTATGGACGGTGAATTTTCTCACCACTGGAGTTAAATTTGGAGACTGGGTGCATGGCAAAAGCTCCTGCAGAAGACATGGAAATTATCAAGGTTTATATTTAGAAGAGTGTGAACAGAGAGTGTGATCGGCATGCGGGTCATTCTGAAGGTGTGAAATGATTGGTCATTCTTTAACATTGGATCAGTTTATCTTTCACTGTAGTGTGATGACATGCATCTGCAGAGTGTTTTGAGATTTAAAAAATTCTTCCTTAAGCCCTTCCCCCAAAAAAGCACTATGGGTTATTTGTACAAAAATGTGAAATCTATCTATCTATCTATCTATCTATCTATCTATCTATCTATCTATCTATCTATCTATCTATCTATCTATCTATCTATCTATCTATCTATCTATCTATCTATCTATCAGGTGCGTTTCCTCTGAGGAGGCAATTGAGGCCTCCTCAAAAAATTGGATGAGAAAATAATCCATATTACAAAATGTGTATAAATAACTAATTTACTCTCTCGCCTCCCCTGAGCCCATTGAGTTTTAACAGACCCCCTAGTGGGTTTACTGGGTTTAGTGGGGGTGAATGAACATCATGATTGCAGTAATGGGAAGACTAATTAAAAGAGTAAGTAAACAACTTGCACACTTAGAAATCACTGCTTTATGTCACGTTAAAATCAAACTTGAAATTACCTGAAAGCATGATGAATGTGTTTTTTTTAGTGTGCAATCAGCTTGGTGAAGTTAAAGTTACATCTTCATGTCAGTGTTTACCGAGTTTAATGACTGATGATCCGAAAATAATTTGATTATTAAAAAGAACTGCTGAGCATAGGTTCACAAATAAAATAGGCTATTGTTTAAATTGTTACATGCCTTTAGTTATTATTTTGGAATAAATGTGGATGACTTGATATCTATCTATCTATCTATCTATCTATCTATCTATCTATCTATCTATCTATCTATCTATCTATCTATCTATCTAGATGGTTTATTTGAATTTGGTTTGTATTTATTTTGCACAAAACTGTAAAAACAGATGATTGGCTGAATTGCTATTTTTAAATGATATATATTACTATCTCATCACTACTTATAGAGGTCATGCAACCAAAGATTTTCTGTCATTGACGTATTTTTTTTTTTTTTTTTTTTCAGTGATGGAAATATCTGAAAGGCGTCTGTCATTTTTGACATTTTTTCTGAGTTACATGACATTGTTTACAAGCTGTTTTATTGATGCCTTCCTGCGGCTGAAACACTGATGGAGTGATCACATGAGACATGATACGGATTTCGGTAAGTTGGACTGGATCTCTCAACAAATTTTCTGATGTTCATTCATGCTTATTTCATTCTATAACGTAATAAAGAGGAAGAATGAACGTGTTCACTCTTCGCTTCAATTGAACTGAGGCGCTAATACAGTGATCTCTAGCTCCACATTAAAGAGCGCCTAAATGGTTTATTGTTTGAATTTTGGGATAAAATGGACAGAATTTGAAAGCTGAGACTTTATTTCATATTAAAAGCAACCATTGCGATTTATTGGACAAACATTCGTGATGAAACTTGAAAAGGGACCCACAGCCTATTAAATGGCTTATTATCATAAAATATGAAAATTTAAATGATGGCCAATAATAGATTATGATGGAATTATTACGACCATGTTTATCAAAATGACGGACAATGCGGAAGTCTAACGCTACCTCTGATATTACTGCTAGCCTACTAATAATCTTTTATTCATGCACTTTTCTCAAACCCAAAGAGCTACAAGCAAAATTAACATTGAATATTAACACACAATAAAATTCAATATTACACCAAAGATAATAACATAATAAACACAGGGTAAAAACAATACAAATAATATATGTAATAATTTCTTAAAACATTGGCAGAACAAATGTATAATTCTCTTCATTGTTTGCAAAATAAATTGAATCTGTCCTACATATTTCCCAAAATGTGAAGGTCATTTTATTATTCTAAAGGAACAGTTTGTCCGAAAAATAAAAATCTGTCATCATTAACTCATAAGGGTGACATTTTCATTTTGACTGAACTGTTCCTTTAAACAATAAACCGATTCAGTGTCTTGAAATAAATCTGAGTAAATCCACCCAGACCTACCAAACTCAGATTGTATTAGGCTTGTATTAGGCTAAAGGTTGGATTAATACAGGTTGACTATGTTGTGCACCAAATGCTGCTTTGATAGTCCAGATCCAAAGCATATTTCCTCGACACAAGACCTTCTCTTTCGTCATGATCAAACTGCAGGAAATGAGCCTCAGTAGGATGTGGGCCAAGACATGACCCAAATTCTGAGGGCTTTTGAGCTGCACTGTGGGGCCCTCAGGGGCCAGAGCCCCTTCAATGCCCCCTTCTATCACCCCAATCCCTGCAAAAGCCCTGATCAAAGCCTGGCCTTACCCTGCTCACCGTCACAGAGTGCCCCAACATAAACAGGAAAGCCGGCTAATGTGAAAACACTGAATCATTTTCCATTTTTCTCACTGAAGGATGGCCGTTCTATTATAAACACCCATGTAGGGTCTCGTTAGAGGACAATACCTAAACTTCAGCGAGTCAACTTCACATATGGTCTGACGTAATAACAGTGTCACCTCTATGGCGTGTTGATATTGTAACACTACGATGTTGATAGTGTCTCTTGATTGCTTTATTTAAAGGAATAGTTCAAGATTGCAGCTTGAACAGGAAGTCTTCAGACATGTGCATGTTTACATTCCTCCTCCAAAGGCAGTGCACGAGTTTGGGCAAACTTACGACGTCCCAGAGAGAGCGAGAACAGGGGAGTCAGTAGAGACGAAACGTGAGCGTCTGCTGTTGATCAGGTTTCCAGTAATAGGACTAGAACTACCGTTTAATTTCTTCATCATAACACAGACCACCAAAGGCAGGAGGGGTGGAAAGAGATCGGCCCAAATCCGCAAACGATTTGGCTTGACTTACCACAAGCAGTCAACTCAAAGTCAAATCCAATTGTTTGTAGAAAACAAGCATATTGCATCATATTAAAGATGTTGATCGCATTTGCTACGCTAATCTGAACAACAGACTTCAGCAGAACAAACTCGGACATAAGCTTCACGTGTGACAGCTTCTGGCTGCGACTCTTTGAGTCTGCAGTGTGTTCGGGTGTAACCGTCTATGATGGCTCTTGGCTCAACATTTCTGGAGTGATCTTGCATATGCACTAACATAAAAGAGCAGTGAAAGTTAAAATAATCCACATAATCATATTATGCAAAAACTGCAACACAGACATCCATGTATATCATGCGGTGACTGGCTGCTTCCATATATAGCAGCCTAAAAGAGTTCTGATCTGCGACTGGTTCAGACGGCACATGCAATTGTGTTTTGGTTCCACTAGTTTTGCATCTTGAATTTCATTAATTGTGACTGCTGGTGCATATTAGGAATGGGTATTTTGGTCATTTTGTCTACTCACACTGACAAAACCTGAAGAGTTCCAAACCCTTTGGTGTGAAATTGAGCAGGCAGAGAAATAATATAAGCAGCCAAAATATAAGAACCTCCAAATAATCACTGGCAAAAGAGCTACTTTGCTTGCAAAAATTCGTATTTGGTCAGAATGCAATGGCCTTCAATGGAGAAAGATGCTTTTGGACAGCAAAATTATGTACTTATGACATACAGTATATGAGTTCTGAGAGTTACACCATGTTTTTTACAGCCTGACGTCATCATACTCAGATTCTAGTCAGAATATGAGTCTGATTCTGCTCCATTAGGCTGTGATTATGTGGCGTGTTTCAAAAGAACCAGGAAAGAAAATGCCTCTGCACTCGATTGGATAGACCTACAACCAATCAGAGCAACGGAGTAAGTGACGCATAGTTGTCAACAGAACTCAACTGCACGCACACTGGAAGAAGTCGAAGAAGAAGATGAGTGTAAACGATCTTTGCCGGTGTTGTAAAAAGAATTTAAGGATACACGGAGTACTTACCAACACGATCATGATTTTTGAAAGAAATAGTAAAGGTGAATGCATATACAAACAAGTTCTCCATTTAGGATTAGAACTCGACAATACAGCAAACAAATCTTATCGCAACCCAAGCGCTCTTTGGTGACGTGGATGATTACGTTACTGTTGATCTTCTTCTTTTTTCTTTTCGATTTATGGCAGATTGCAATTACTGTTGATCATCTGTCCATCATTGTATAAAGCCCGCCCTGATTTGATTGGTCCGAACAGCTCTGGTTCGAGCATAGTTGCTCCACAACGGATCAAGTCCAGACCGAACTTCCCGACCTCAAATGTTGTGGCCGGGGTTAAGTTCGGCTGGCATCCAAGCTAATGTTTTTATGGTACATCATATTGTTCCACCTTAACAGATCAAGTAATTTTTTATTAATTAATATTATGACCCCTACAAAGTCTCTTGTAGATTTATAGACATACAATAGGGTTCTGATGTTCCAGCAAACAGTTGTGACAATTGCTATTCCCAGATAGCATTATAATTTCTTCTTACTGTAGGTTTCTTGTCTCTCTCTCTCCCCTCTCTGCCTGGGAACATTTAGATCGTTCACAGTCATATAGGGCCATTATTAATTTCTGAATGAAGACAGACAGCTGGACAGATGTGGAGATGACTCACTATACCATGGAAAATGTGAGCAAATCTCTGCAGTGTCTTCCCATCTGGGCCAGGAAGCAGTGTGAATAAAACATATGCATGCATTCATCAGGTCTAGTAGTTCAGCATTATTTTTATGTTAAGTGCATAACCTCTTCTTTGAGATAATGAATTGTAAGGTGCAGAACCTCCAAGATTAACCCACACAGTGCAAATAAGAGATATGAATGGTGGTATTTCGCTGGTCGATTCAGAATAAGAATATTTTGAAGGTGCATGCAGTACTGTCACTCATAATGTACAGTTCTTATTGCCAATCATCACAGATCTTGCACAATAGATAATCTTGAGTGTAATTTTAAGCTGTATACTGCCATTTTATATTTTATTTATTTATTAAATGCATTTCTTTTATTGAAAGGGTGAAATAAAGGTAACTTTTGAATCTTCAGTCTTTTTGGCATCCAGATTGTTGTCATCCCTTCTCTGAAGGGCTGGAAAGGTCTGACCGCATGCCGCTGTTATATTCATTAACTATATATGTCTGGGAATGTTCTGGATATTTAAGATGGTCCTAGGTGTGGTTGAGTTAAGGACGGCGACTTCTCTTCTAGCCAAGTCTCTTCACATCTGAGGTCCTGCCAGTGTAACCTCTTCACAGCAAGGACTAAAACACATAATGCATAACTGCGATATCAAATTTCACAGTATAAAACGTTGTAGAAAAGAAAAAAAAGTAGGCTACACCTTAAGCTGATCACCTTGGGTTCAGTCAGTGTTTGACAGTTAAAAACACAGACACACAAGGGAGAATATAAGGATTTCAGAATGTGACATTTTAAATACCAGCTTTTAAACATTTACGCCACAGACTACAATTTATTAGCAGGAAGCACAAAGTCTGGCAGGTTTACACCGAGAGGATCTTAAACACGTCTCCTGTCCTTACCTCATCTCTCTGTTCCTCCCTCTGAACAGCGGGCGGCGCCTTGCCTATAGGAGTCATTAAAAGTTTTATGTAACATCCCACAATGCATCACGACTGTTATCGCATGTGCATTTTTTGGACACAAATGTATTTCCTGCTTGCGGTCTAGGCAAGTTGAAGTCTGTCATTTAAGAATGGAAAAGAAATAGAAAAAGGAAGTAAACAAACCCTGTAAACTGAGGCTCCTGGCATTGCTATTTTTGCATTGAGCTTTTATTCCTTTTCACAAAGAAGTTTTTTCTTCTGTCCCTCATGGTCCTGCAAATGTGATTCTGGGCTAAATTTTTATTTAATGCACCAAAAACTTGATAGAACATGGCAAATATTCTGTTTTGGATGCTAGCATGGAATGCTAATGTGATAAAGTCTTAACCAGAATGACAATTCCAGCAAACAAAAATATGTTCTAAAAATGTTTTTCTAATGTTCTCATTAAGTTATAAAAACGTTATTTTTGAATGTTATCTGTTGTTTAAATGTTTTCACAATTTTTTTCTTGGTTATGTGTACGTTTTATCATTTTGCAAACATTATGGGAACGTTTTGAAATGTTCAGAGAACATTCAAAAGTAACAAGTAGGCCTATAACGTTTTTTTATATATATATATATATAGAATTTTCTATAAATTTTCTATAAATATTTTTTATTTAGAATTATTTTTAGAACTATATCTTGATTGTTTTCGCAATAATTGTCATCCTTGGTGTGAATGGGCCTTTAGGTTAGCAGGCACTTTCAATAATCTTTCTTGTGACTCTCAGCTTGTCAACATCAATCAGAGTCAGTGTTTGGGATCTGCATCATTTTTTGAAACACAGTGCTGATATTTTTAGGGTCTAAACTGACCAGAAAGGCCTGTAAACATACTTCAGTGGCAGATTTAAGTAATTACGCCTATCCGTTTTGGAGTATTGTACTGTTGGTTTTATGAGGGCTGCATTTGGTAACATCAAGTCATGTGTCTGTTCTCTGTGGCTTTCCTGACAACTCGCAAGAAATAACAAGATATTTAAAACTCTTGTAACCAAAATCGATGGATCAGTGCAGAACATTAAAGCCGCAAACAGCTTCTAGCATTAAATAAAAAATAGCTTCATCTTTCCTATGAACTTTGAAAAGTGGCCCTCCTTCAGGCTTTTGTGTAGGGTCATTAAATGTCATATTTTTTCAGCTGGCTTCACTCCATATATGAGTTGTTGTGTGTGTTGGTCTCATCTGGTATTGTGACGCAGTGAAGAGAAGTCAAGTGTGTCTTCAAACACAACATGGTTGTAATTAGTAAAAATACTGGTGGGATAGTACTGAGATGTCATACTGCTGCCAAACACTCTGGTTTCAACTGCGCTAGTATCTTTCATGTGGCCTTTCCAATCTCTGCTGAATGGCAACCACTAGACAGTATGTAGAAGTTTCAGTGTCCATATATACTCTCTTTTCATAGGGTTGGTCTCAACATGTGCTGCTCAAATTGGCTCTGTTTAAAAAATCTAGTGAACTGCATCGCTATCTGCTGTCTACTTAGTATCCAAGGCAGCAATCTAACTGAAATGGAGCCTCATAAGTTACATATTTGGGAAGCTCTACATAGGCAGAAAATACGCTTACGACGCACTGCACAATGTGCTTACGTTACGTTAAAGTTTTGTTGTTTAAACTTGTAAACCCATATGTGCATGTGTGTATGACAAAAAAATGTAAAGGTACAGTAAGGAATTTTTGAAAAACGCTGTTGAAAGTGCATCAGACCGAGCACTTGTAGCCAATCAGCAGTATCAGTGTCCACTCATGGGTGAGGAGAGTGAGCTGAGCAAGAGGGAGATTTGAAGACATGAGAGATGGCTGAGAGAGAGACATTACAAAAGAGAAAGGCTCAGAAGAATATCACTGGAAAAAGAAGGGGATATGATCAGGCAAGAGCTTTAGGACTCGTGTTAATATTAGAAAAGCTTTCCAGCACTGGAGAGACCTAAGCGGGAAGGCCTAAAAACGGACGTCAAGATTGCGTTGTTTCTGCTGGATACGTGACTAACAATGGACTTGCTTGTATATACTCTTTTGTACCACATTTTTTGTGCTTCCTTGTCAATCGTTCGTCATCTTCGCTTTATTTTGCGCAAAGTATTATTGTAGGGATGCAGATGGTTAAATAAAAAAATAATAAATAATAATAATTTATTGTTCATACCTTCGTAATAAATGTGGATATGCCAAATCCATTTATTGTCCATTTGGCATTGCAAACAACAAATAAAACGAAAAATAAATACTCCAAACTTTACTTTGACTTACTACTAACAAACCAAAATATTTAACTCAAAACAAACTGTTAGGCATGAGCAGTCTTGCACACTAAGTCGCTCAACACAGCACGGTCTGTTTGTTTGACCTTCTATATGCGCACATGTAACTCATCATCACCTTATTTTAAAATATACTCATACGCCCTCTAGTGTCACGAACAAAAAATACAATTCAATATAATGGCTCCAACAATTATTATGCTTTGTTTCTTTGATGAAAGAAGGACTCCTGCATTGTGTGTTCGTGCATTTTGGGGGCGGAGCAATGAAGGGAGGGGTGTGTTTGTTTGCTTTGATTTCAAATATCAAAAGTGTTCAACAACGATTTAGAAAAATCGCATATTGCATATTGTTTCTTACACACACCAATAGTTTCTCTTCAGAAGACATTGATTCATTATGGTCGTATGGTCCTATGCAGAGCCAGTGGTTGTTCTGTAGGTAAACTAGTGCCTTGAATTTGAAGCGAGCAGCAATTAGCAACCAGTGCAAGTTTATGAGGAGAGGAGTGACGTGTACTCTCTTCGGCTCGTTAAAGACCACTCTTGCTACTGCATTCTGGTTCAGCTGCAGAGGTTTGACAGTGCATGCTGAAAGGCCTGCTAAGAGACCATTACAATAGTCCAGTCTGGATAGAACAAGAGCTTGAACATGAGTTGTGTAGAATGCTCCTATAGCAGTGTTTCCCAACCCTGCTCCTGAAGGACCCCCAATTTCTTCTAATGAGCAGATGAGTTGAATCAGGTGTGTTTGATTAGGGAGACAAAGAAAACGTGCAGTGTTGGGGGTCCTTCAGGAGCAGGGTTGGGAAACACTGTCCCATAGGAAGGGCCTGATCTTCCTAATGTTAAATAAGGCAAATCTGCAGGACTGGCAGTTTTAGCAATGTGGTCTGTGAAGTTTAACTGATCATCAGTCTCCCAGGTTTCTGGCTGTCCTGGATGGAGTTATGGTTGACGGACCTATAGCTGAATGGATGGAAGTTGTGATGAAGTGTTGGGTTGGCTGAGAGCACAATCAGTTCTGATCACTACATTCAGATTCACCAATCGGAATTAATTCAGTCCTATTGAATCAAAAGGTGTGCATGTAAACAAAATGAATGGCGACGAGAAAGCAAAAGCCGAATCCCGGATATTTTGGGCGATCTCGAAATCCCGGCCGGACATGTCCTGGAAAAAGAGGACGTATGGTCACCCTAGCATAGCAGTGATAGGAAAAACCCTGTATCTGAAGGACAGATCCTAGTGATGCCACGTAGATAGAGAAGAGAAATGGTCCGGGCACTGAGCCCTGAGGCACCCCAGTAGCTAGATGTTACGACACCCTACAGAGGTACAGAGGTAAACTTGAAACCATTGGAGTGTGGACTGGTTGTTGTCCAGGAGGTTGTTCTGTGTAAGAAAGGTAGAGACTTGGTTGAACACGACTTGTTCAAATGTTTTAGAAATAAATGGAAGAAGGGATACCCGTCTGTATTTTTCTAAAAGTGCTGGATTTAGCGTGGGTTTCTTAAGCAGTGGGGTTATCCGAGTCTGCTTAAATGCTGTGGGAAAGGTACCAGTGTGAAGAGAGGTGTTGTTGATGTGAGTGAATGCAGGTACAACTGAAGGAGAAATGGCTTGAAGGAGATGAGTGGGGATAAGAACAAGTAGACATGTAATAGGGTGATAGGAAAGGATGAGTTTGGAGACTTCTGCCTCTGTGAGCGGAGAGACGTAGGGGAGAATGTTTGTGTTTGTGTTTGCTGTTAAAGGAGTAGTTCACTTTAAAATTAAAATTACTCCATGATTTATAGTGAGTTATATTAATAAATCTCCTGGCTCTTCCAAGCTTGATAATGGCAGTGGATTGCAACCAACAGACTGAAGCTCAAAAAAGCACATCCATCCATCATAAACAAACTCCAAACGGCTCCGGGGGTTAATAAAGGCCTTGTATGAGTTTGTGTAAGAAAAATATTCATATTTAACACGTTACAAATTAAAATTCTAGCTTCCGGCCAAATGGCCATATGCAGTCTTCTTGCGCCTAATGCACAACTTATGACGTCAGAAGTAGCATAGTGTGTCGTGGTGTAACGTAAATATCAGCAGTACATCACATTACTCGCATAAGTTGCGCTTTACACTTAAGTCAGATCCGTATGTTTGTTTGGCCGGAAGCTAGATATTTTACTTTATGAAGTTTTAAATATGAATATTTTTCTTACACAAACTCATTGTTTAGCTTTAGAAGACCTTTATCAACCCCCCGGAGCCGTTTGGAGTTTGTTTATGATGGATGGATGCACTTTTTTGAGCTCCAATCTGTTGGTTGCAATCCACTGCCATTATAAAGCTTGGAAGAGACAGGACATTTATTAATATAACTCCGATTGTATTTGTCTGAAAGAAGAAAGTAATATACACCTAGGATGGCTTCAGGGTGAGTAAATCATGGGCTAATTTTAATTTTAAAATGAACTACTCCTTTAAGATGTGTGTGTCAGTTTATGATGTGGAAAATTGGCCATTGATGGTTGTTGAATGTGGCAAAGTCGTCAGCTGTTAGGGTTGATAAAGGAGGGGGAGGAGAGTCAGAAGAAGTTATTATGGTAATATTATGTTGTTTTAGCAGTAGAGAAATTTGCAGAGAAGGAAGAACGGAGTGATTAATACAAACCAAGGTCAGTGGGATCTTTCGTTTTGCGCTACTTCCTCTCTGCAGTTTTGAGATTAGAATGATACTCGCTGAAAACATTAGATAGCCAGGGGGACAGAGGGGGTTGCGTAGGCTGGCCTGGATGAAAGGGTGCAAAAGTTGACTAAACAAGATGTTAGAGTGGAGAAAAGAGAGTAGTATATAGTGATGAGAACTGATAAGGGTAATTGTGGATAAGACCAAAGAGGATAGACGGGAGGGTGAGAGTGAGCGTAGGTTACGGCGAAAGGTGACCTGTGCATGTTGTGTCAGGAGCCAGGTTGAAGTTAAAAGTGAGGAGGAAGTGATCTGATGTGTGCAGTGGAGTAACCAACGTATGATCAGCGGATCAGTATGTGTAAATAAGGTCCAATTGGTTACCTGATTTGTGAGTAGCCTCACTAGACACTTGAGGTCAAACGAGGCAAGCAGAGTGTGGAGTCATGAGAAGTTCCTAAATGTCAATTCAGGAGGGTGAGTAAATGATGATAGAATTTTCATTTTTGGCTGGACTTTCCTTTTAAAATGCTACCTATGTAGGTAGTTTACTAGGTTTTGAAATAGCCATTGTGTACAGAATATGAAAAAAATTTAAAATCTGCTGTCAACGCCACCTCAACAGTGGTGGGTAGCCATTCTATTCTACACGTGGGCGGGAATGAAAGGCCCCTTTCCTCTGATTTGTCAGCCGAAGATCAAACTGTCCCATCATCAGTTCTTCCTCAGTTCTGCACTGCAGAATAAGAGTCCTCCGTTGTGTGGATTCTTAACGCGTTTATTGCAACTTTTTCATATGTTTTCCGTCAACCAGACTAATGAATGGCTCGACACAACCCGTACTGGGGAATAGACTAGACAGGGCTTTCTTCTTTGTAGACCAGAGTTCTCAAGTGTCAGGGGTTTGCTATTTTCCTATTTTCCGAACTGTAAAGTCACGTTTTTTTTATCATGAACCACGCTGTGTTTTATTCCTAAGTGACTATATAATGCATTTTACTTCAAATAATCTAAATGTTGACTTTGAAAAGTAGGCGCGTCAGAAGGCTATTCACTCTACTTTGGTTCATTTTTGGTGTGTGCCAGAAAGATGTTCAAGGAGACTGAGACGCACTAAAGCAGCGCATCATGTTGTTTTCTTTATTTTTCAAAGGTATGACATTTTGTAGTCATTGTAGCCATTGTGTACAGAATATGAAAAAAATTGAAAATCTGCTGTCAACGCCACCTCAACAGTGATGTGTTTAATTCCAGGGGGCACATGTGAGAGTGTGTTTTGTATAGCAGACTCACACATGTAGCAGTGTGTACGAACATATGCCCTAAACACCGGAGACTCATACATCACTGTCAAAGCATACACACAGCATTATACGCTAGTTGCCCTGGGCGGGGCAATGTGCAACAAATCTGTTTCAAATCAAAATGAGACAAAAAGAGAATTTAAATAATGATACTGAAACACAAATTATGGAATAGTTTCATAATAACCCATTCCCTGAGGTCAGTAATAAATATGAATGTAAGCAAAACCAAACATCTCATTTCTATCAGCTTCTCTGTGTTCTTTAGCATTAATTCAGGACTTTGAGCAAAATGAGCACCATAAAGAAGGGTAAGATTCTGGTAAAAGGAACCTGACCTCACAGTCTCCAACTGCCTGTATATGTATACATAGACAAGCATGCAAGCATCTCAACATGCTTGTTATTGTTCCCACATGCAATGCTCAAGCATCCTTTGCCTTTTAGCAGCATCATAAGCAGGCTTGGATAAATGCCTGTCCAGCAGATGGGTTGAGTTATGATCAAAGTTAGGATCCGTACCACTATCTCTCCTGCCCCAAATGGACCAAACATGGGCATGAACCCATGAAACAAAGCATGTCCTCTCTACAATTGAACCTGAGCTATCCAACTCTGGCAGCTCATGTTGGTCTGACTCAGACCACATGATTCTCGTTATAAAACGGATACTTCTGACTGTAAATTATGATTGGATAAGTCCTGTTGTAAAACAGTGATACTGCATACACAGACCCATCCTGCACAATTTATCTCCCTTATTTTTAACATAAAAAAGTGTAAAATCTGGAATTGTTTACCATATTTTTTTAATTTAAGTAACCATAATCATATACACACCGGTTTATAGTGCAATCGTTTAGTGCACTGATAGTCACTGTTATTTACCAATAGAAACATTCACAGGAAATAGTGTGCTTCTACGTTAAAATGTTTATTTATTTATTTTATTTTATTTATTAATTTGGTATTTTCTCTTGAAACTCAAGATTTCTCTTTAAATCTTTTTCTTTGGATCTTTTCTCTTAAGGAACCTTATTTTGAAAGTTAGTTGTGTCAAAGCCATGAATCATGATTTGCTACTTAGAAGTAGGGACATTCTCATTCTATCGCATTTGACTGGACAAAAATTTGTGTACTGTGTAATCAATATTTTTCCTGAAATACAAAGACTGTAAAATTTAAATGAGCGCTGATGATACGTTGGATTCAATAGGTGTGAATAAATTCTAGCCATTTCATTCTTAACCAACGTACAGTTGGAAACCAGACTCGAGCGTTTGAGCAACCGAACTCGCATCTCCAACCCATATTGCTCCGTGACATGTTAAAGTAGGGTGCGTGCACGGGGAGGTGGTGAACTACCTCTTAACCCTCTGGAGTCTAAGGTGTTTTTGGGGTCCTTGAGATGTTTTGAGAATTGGTTCAGAGTTTGAAACATCTTGAATTTTTTTTTGTCTTTTTCCACAAATTGTGTATGCTTGCAAATTGTATAATATCCAAGGTAAACATTTCTAGTAATTGTGCAGTTAATTCTCATACTGTATTTTCAGAAAGTTTTGGAATATGTATCCTCTCCCCAAATGTGTCACTAATAAAACACAATAAAACTAATTTAAAGAGAAGGCTTATATTGACCTTTTAAGATTTTGTTTACATCTACCTTGTAAATATATGTTTTGCTATTTTATTAAAAATGTTACAATTACATCAACAATTACAATTTTAACAATATTTCAAGTGTACTCTTTCTTTGTAAAAAATAAAGTATAGGCCTACATTTTATCATACGTATTTCAAAGTTAAGGATTCATTAGTTTGAATATAGCCTACATTGGAACAAACACTATAATAACATCTTAGTTGACGACTTTATTTTTGACAAAATATACTATATATATTTAACATATGAGCAGAAATCGCAAAACAAAAGCTTATTTGATGTGGCAGTAGTCTATTTTACAGTAAAAACTTTATAATCTATCCAAAACTAGTCAACGAAATGTTGTCTTTCATATTTCGTCTGTAACATATCGTTTTTATGATATATTAGGGCATATAAATGTTAATTTGCAGTTTAATACATTGCTTATACAAAGGCATTTTATTTCAACATATTTCAGTAAATTTTTACTCATCTCAGTATAGCAATATAGTTCTGTAAAAGCTGTTCATTCATTCACACACAGAAACGCGATTCATATTTAAAGTCTTTTTGCAAGCTGTAGTAAACAACAGCGCGCATCTGTACCGTTCATTCATTCACACACAGAAACGTGATTCATATTTAAACAGTCTTTTTGCGTTTACAGACACTATTCCATATTGCGATTAGAACAAAGCACTTGAGAATAAAGAACTTACCTATTCAATCCGTGTATCATTCGTTCAGTCGTTTTTTATTTAATATTTAATATTAATTTTTCAAAAAACGAAAAACAAGAATTCAGCTTTAGTTTTCGTTTTTCGTTCTGAGGTAGCCATTCTACACGTGGGCGAGAATGAAAGGCCCCTTTCCTCTGATTTGTCAGCCGAAGATCAAACTGTCCCATCATCAGTTCTTCCTCAGTTCTGCACTGCAGAATAAGAGTCCTCCGTTGTGTGGATTCTTAACGCGTTTATTGCAACTTTTTCATATGTTTTCCGTCAACCAGACTAATGAATGGCTCGACACAACCCGTACTGGGGAATAGACTAGACAGGGCTTTCTTCTTTGTAGACCAGAGTTCTCAAGTGTCAGGGGTTTGCTATTTTCCTATTTTCCGAACTGTAAAGTCACGTTTTTTTTATCATGAACCACGCTGTGTTTTATTCCTAAGTGACTATATAATGCATTTTACTTCAAATAATCTAAATGTTGACTTTGAAAAGTAGGCGCGTCAGAAGGCTATTCACTCTATTTTGGTTCATTTTTGGTGTGCGCCAGAAAGATGTTCAAGGAGACTGAGACGCACTAAAGCAGCGCATCATGTTGTTTTCTTTATTTTTCAAAGGCATGACATTTTGTAGTCATTTTGAATGTACACAAATAAAAATATAAATTTTACTGTTTCGAATGACAGAGTATTAAACGACAGAATATTAAGTTATTTCCCCTGCTGAGCAACAAATCCAAGTGATGGCGCCGGCGCATCGCTCGCTCACACAACAGGCTATTATCAGTTCACTTCTGGCATTGCTAACTTGACATCGCAGCCTGTTCATTATTAAAATAAAACACAGTCAACCAAATATATAAAAAGTTATTCTGCTTAATTTAATTGGTCTGTTGTACAATATAAAGGCTGTGCCGCACAGTCCTACTTGCTGTTATTCCAAACTCATTTCCCTTGCTGTGAAGATGATGATTTAGCCTATACGTGAATATTGGGACTCGACTGAAGTATGAAGCCTTCTTTACATTACTAGTTAGCATCCAAATGTTACATTGCAAATATGGAAACTTTGGACCGAATGAGAGATGCGCGAAACCAACGTCGGTACAGTTTCAGTTTAGATTCAAATAAATTTGTTTAGGCTTGGCGTTTAAAATAGGCTAAATGTTGTTTATAATAAAGGACACAATAGGCTATTATTATAAGCTGTTAGGTTATATTTTTATTATAGCCTACGTGGCTACTAATTTTTCATTCTTGTTTTCTGAATACCATTCATTTAAGGATTTGACATGGGCTACAGTAAGGGGAAGTAAAATACGCATAGACATAGCCTATGGGCCCTATTTTAACGATCTGAAACGCAAGTGTCAAAGCGCAAAGCGCAAGTAACTTTGTGGGCGGGTCTCGGCGCTGTTGCTATTTTCCCGGCGGGATAAATGACTTTTGCGCCCGGCGCAAATCTAAAATGGGTTGGTCTGAAGTAGCTTCATTATTCATAGGTGTGGTTTGGGCGTAACGTGAAATAAACCAATCAGAGCATCATCTCACATTCCCTTTAAGAGCAGGCACGCTTTTTCCTTGGCGTATTGCTATTATAACGGCGGATTTATTATTATAACATAAAACATAAACATAAAAGAGAGAGAAGTGACATTGGGGATGGAGAAACACACCCAAATTAACTTCGGTTAAACAGGTATATAATAATGTGGGTAAATGTGTAAGCTAGATGTATGCTTTTATAATAAATAAATCTATCTATCTATCTATCTATCTATCTATCTATCTATCTATCTATCTATCTATCGTTTGTAATAATATGATTTGCAAAAATGAAAACTGCTGCTTCTGTGTAGATTAGAGAATCAAAGTGTATGCGCGTTGTGCACGCTATACATTATGGTCAAGCATGCGCCCTTAAAATAGCATAATGAACAACGCGCAACGCGCCACTGACTTTAGACTAGGTTTCTCCTGGTCTGTGGCGGAATTGTTTTCTAAACCTGTAAAATAACACCAGGGATTGTTTGCGCTGGAACACGCCTCCTTTTTTGCGCTGAACCGCCCCGGGAGCACAAGTTCATTCCCTAGTTTAGCGACGTGCTTCTGTGGAGGGAAAAGCACGCTTTGCGTGGGTGCAAAATAGGAATGAAACATGCGTCGGTGTACAAAGTCAATTGCGCTGGGTGCAAGATAGGGCCCTATATGTTATTAATAGTGTTTATAATGTTAATGTTGTATTTTATTTACCGGTCTTTTACACTATTTATGAATAGGCTAATAATAAAATGCGTTTGTTTCCCTCTCAACATGACCCGGTGCACTGCGCAGTGCGCATAAGCGGACATCTTTGAGATATAAATTAATAAATTTTAATAAAACACAAGGCCTACATTATACAACTCAGAAGAGTATGTATTTTAATATCTCTGTTGTTCTCTGTTCTCCGGTTGTTAGATAGTCAGTCTGAATGACAGTTCATGCATTTACGTTAATATAGGCCTATTATATAGTCAATGCATTATTCTTTTCTTTTTGTATTAGTGTTAAAAATATTTAATTTACAACTAATTATATTGATTTATATCTTCATTTATTATTTTTTTAAAAATTACTGGGCGAGGGCGACCATGGTAGGCTAACAGCCGTCATTTACCCCGCATAACTGTTAGTCTGGTTGTTTGATGAAAAAAGATGAAATGTAGTTGCAATAAACGCGTTAAGAATCCACACAATGGAGGACTCTTATTCTGCAGTGCAGAACTGAGGAAGAACCAATGACAGGACAGTTTGATCTTCGGCTGACAAATCAGAGGAAAGGGGCGTTTCATTCCCGCCCACGTGTAGAAATCGAATATTCCAGCTGTTTATTAATTTTTCTACCTCAGAACGAAAAACGAAAAATCAAGCTGAATTCTTGTTTTTTTTAGTTTTTTTGGAAAAAATGAAAAATCGAAAAAGGAACTGTTTTCTCATTTTTCACTTTCAATATTAAATTAAAAAACGACTGAACAAATGATACACGGATTCAATTCCTCAGCTGGATCCATTGCTCATCGAAATTAAACTACCAGCACTTCAGAGGTAAATTTGCCAGGATTATTATTAAGATAGTATTATTCCTCACAGCGTCGTAAAGTACATTAGTCTGATTAAACTCACGGTGTGTTTTATCCAGTTGATGTGGTCGTTGACACGTTTGCATGGATGGCCAGATCATTTGCGTTTTTGGATAGCACACGCTCTCCGTGGGCGTGGTCACATTAGCAGATAATCAGTTGTAATGAGCTGTAATGAGATCGACTGACATCTCTCTCTTTTCATACAGATTACATAAACTGAGAATATTTGTTTTTATATAAATGACTTCATTTAAAAGAAAAGAATTCAAGATTGAACCCAGGACCTCATACATGCAAAGCATGCGCTCTACCACTGAGCTACATCCCTTCGTGGAGATAATGGCGTTCTGTTATTTACCAACATGTGCCTTTAAATCAAAATTTAGAGGTGAGAAAGGTCAACACTGGAATGCATACAAATGCGGTTCCGAAGTTTCAGAAACAAGCAAAGAAAGTAATGGAAAGTTCCACATTGCTTGGAGATGCTGGGGATTGAACCAAGGACCTCATACATGCGAAGCATACGCTCTACCACTGAGCTACATCCCCTCATCTTGAAAAGGGTGTTCTGTTATGTACCTACCAGTGCTTTCAAATCAAAATGTATAGGTGATAAAGGTCAACACTGGAATGCATACATATATGGTTCCGATGTTTAAGAACCAAGCAAAGAAAGTAATGGAAAGTTCCACATTGATTGGGTTTGTCTCTTGTTTAAGTATTATTTTTTCGGTAACCCTTCCTTTTACAGTCCCCTAATTACTAGGTATTTACCTGGTAAATATATGGTAAGTTATAGTTGGTTATTGGTAATTACCACAGGTAACAAGTATGTAAATGCAGAGAAACTACAAACTAATTACTAGGTATTTACCGGGTAAATATATGGTAAGTTATGGTTGGTTATTGGTAATTACCACAGGTAACAAGTATGTAAATGCAGAGAAACTACAAACTAATTACTAAGTATTTACCTGGTAAGCATATGGTAAATTATAGTATTTTAGTGTGTAATTACTTAAGGTGATTAGTATGCAATTACAGAGAAACTACCAGGGGAAAAAAACACCACTGTTAAATATCAACTCAACAAAGTACTGTGTACTTATTACCTGTTTAGGTTGGTAATAACTCAGATTTAATTGTGTACTTCCTCAGAATGTAGGCAGACAATTTTTAGAAACACCTCCAGTATTACCCATCAATTCAAGTTAGGTTTGTAGTTATCCTAGGGTTATGTTGGTAACAGTCCATGTTTATTTATTACTATCTTGAAATTAAGACGGTAGTTTCCAATAAATTACCTTGTCTTACATAGTTGTTGTTCATTGCTACACCCATTTATAGAGGGTTTATCAAATAATTTACCTTATACTTACCTGGTAACTACCCCGCAGGAACAGTTTTCCCTAATGTCATAGCACATCTTAAATACTGGGTATGTTCTTGCAGATGTTTTTACAATTTACTCAGTAAGTAAAGTGTAACTGTACTGTAAAATGAAGCCTTGTTTATTTCCATGGTATTACCGGAATTGTACCATATAACCTGATCATTCCCTTTTCCATATAGTCAAAAAATTATACCTCGTATGTCCTGCAACGTTACCAAGGAAAACATGACAATTTACTCGGTAAGTAAAGTGCAACTGTACTGTAAAAGGAAGCCTTGCTTATTTCTATTGTATTACCAGACTCTTACCACATCCTTTGCTACTGCTTAAACATTTTTGAAATCACAAACTTTTACCATGTGTGTTCTGCAACTTAACTAAAACATTCCAGCCTAGTCTCATTAATACGTAGTATTAATACGTAATTTTCAAAGATAGAAAACTACATAGGCTACAATTATGAAGAAAAACAACATACGTGTAATCACAATAATTTATTTATTGCGAAAATGTCAAAACCGGTACCAAAAGACGTTCACATGACGATGTGTTGCAGTCACAGTCCTCTCTTTCAGTATATAATAGTTTTGAATGAGGTACAGAGCAGAATTTAAGTTATTAATCCATGGAAATGTTAATCCGGCTTCGCTCTGTGTGAAGGCACGCGCGCTTCTCCATTTCAAATGTAGTTTACCGACTGAAATACAGCATGTTGCAATCTGTGACGAACATGGACGAACAGGCGAGAGAGCCAATGAGCGTTTGATATCACTGCCGTAAAACATGTCGTAACGCTTCTTGAGGGCGCAATTTTTGAATTTGAATTCATCACGAGCGCGGGATTTGACAGTTACGGACTGCTGCTGTGATAGCCTGTGAAATGGAGATGAAGATCACTCACTGGATAAAGGGCTGAATTTGGATCTCTTTCTTGCAAACGTATGGATTCTAAAGATTTGGATTATATCAAGTATAATAAAATTGATGTCTTTTGTGAATTTATGTTGGGTTTTGGTGTATTATTGTTCTATTGGAGAACGCATTTTGTGTCTCACTGTAAATAAACTAAATATTAAAATGGTTAAACGATTAAATAAGGTATTTTTAAGGTTTTAAAGTGTATTCTTGTTTAACTGCATGTAGGCTAATCATTTTTGTGCTGTTAATACGTAAACATTTTACATTTTAGTGCTGTAAATACGTCAATATTATACGTTTCTGTGTGTATAAAACGTAAGTAAATGTACGTATGGTAGAATTACACTTTACGTAAAAATACACACGTATTCTCATGAGATCACGTTGAACATTCTCAGTAAGTAAAGTGCAACTGTACTATAAAAGGAAGCCTTTTTATTTCCATGGAATTACTGGGATCTTACCCAATAATCTGTAATAGCTACAGTTACGTAGCTATTACAGATTATAGGGTAAGATCCCAGTAATTCCATGGAAATAAAAAGGCTTCCTTTTACAGTACAGTTGCACTTTACTTACTGAGTAAATTGTCATGTTTTCCTTGGTAACGTTGCAGGACATACGAGGTAAAAAAGTGTGACTATATGGAAAAGGGAATGATCAGGTTATATGGTACAATTCCGGTAATACCATGGAAATAAACAAGGCTTCATTTTACAGTACAGTTGCACTTTACTTACCGAGTAAATTGTCATGTTTTCCTTGGTAACGTTGCAGGACATACGAGGTAAAAAAGTGTGACTATATGGAAAAGGGAATGATCAGGTTATATGGTACAATTCCGGTAATACCATGGAAATAAACAAGGCTTCATTTTACAGTACAGTTGCACTTTACTTACTGAGTAAATTGTAAAAACATCTGCAAGAACATACCCAGTATTTAAGATGTGCTATGACATTAGGGAAAAATGTTCCTGCGGGGTAGTTACCAGGTAAGTGTAAGGTAAATTATTTGATAAACCCTCTATAAATGGGTGTAGCAATGAACAACAACTATGTAAGACAAGGTAATTTATTGGAAACTACCGTCTTAATTTCAAGATAGTAATAAATAAACATGGACTGTTACCAACATAACCCTAGGATAACTACAAACCTAACTTGAATTGATGGGTAATACTGGAGGTGTTTCTAAAAATTGTCTGCCTACATTCTGAGGAAGTACACAATTAAATCTGAGTTATTACCAACCTAAACAGGTAATAAGTACACAGTACTTTGTTGAGTTGATATTTAACAGTGGTGTTTTTTCCCCTGGTAGTTTCTCTGTAATTGCATACTAATCACCTTAAGTAATTACACACTAAAATACTATAATTTACCATATGCTTACCAGGTAAATACCTAGTAATTAGTTTGTAGTTTCTCTGCATTTAAATTCTTGTTACCTGCAATTACCAATAACCAACTATAACTTACCATATATTTACCAGGTAAATACCTAGTAATTAGGGGACTGTAAAAGGAAGGGTTACCATTTTTTCTTTATGCACGATGTATATGTGATAAATGCCTTTGACTTAAAAGTCCAACAGTACCTGGAGATGCTGGGGATTGAACCCAGGACCTCATACATGCGAAGCATGCACTCTAGCACTGAGCTACATCCCCCCGTATGGGTGTTCTGTTATGTACCTACCAGTGCCTTCAAATCAAAATGTATAAGTGATAAAGGTCAACACTGGAATGCATACATATGCGGTTCTGAAGTTTAAGAAACAAGCAAAGAAAGTAATGGAAAGGTCCACATTGCTTGGAGATGCTGGGGATTGAACCCAGGACCTCACACATGCAAAGCATGCACTGTACCACTGAGCTGCATCCCCTCATGGTGGTGAGGGTTCTCCGTTATGTACCTACCTATGCCTTTAAATCAAAATTTCTAGGTGACAAAGGTCATCACTGGAATGCATACATATGCGGTTCCGAAGTTTCAGAAACAAGCTAAGAAAGTAATGGAAAGTTCCTCATTGCTTGGAGATGCTGGGGATTGAACTCAGGACCCCATACATGCAAAGCATGCACTCTACCACTGAGCTATATCCCCTCATGTTGAAAAGGGTGTTCTGTTATGTACCTACCAGTGCCTTCATATCAAAATGTATAGGTGATAAAGGTCAACACTGGAATGCATACATGTACGGTTCCGAGGTTTAAGAAACAAGCAAAGAAAGTAATGGAAAGATCCACATTGCTTGGAGATACTGGGGATTGAACCCAGGACCTCATACATGCGAAGCATACGCTCTACCACTGAGCTACATCCCCTCATGTTGAAAAGGGTGTTCTGTTATTTACCAACATGTGCCTTAAAATGAAAATGTATAGGTGATAAAGGTCAACACTGGAATGCATACATATATGGTTCCGATGTTTAAGAACCAAGCAAAGAAAGTAATGGAAAGTTCCAGATTGATTGGGTTTGTCTCTTGTTTAAGTATTATTTTTTCTTTATGCACAATGTATATGTGATATATGCATTTGACTTAAAAGTCCAACATTACTTGGAGATGCTGGGGATTGAACCCAAGACCTCATACATGCGAAGCATGCGCTCTACCACTGAGCTACATCCCCTCATACTGAAAAGGGTGTTCTGTTATGTACCTACCAGTGCCTTTAAATCAAAATTTCTAGGTGATAAAGGTCATCACTGGAATGCATACATATGCGGTTCCGAAGTTTAAGAAACAAGCAAAATAAAGTTATGGAAAGTTCCTCATTTCTTGGAAATGCTGGGGATTGAACCCAGGACATCATACATGCAAAGCATGCGCACTACCACTGAGCAACATCCCCTCATGGTGATAATTGAGTTCTGTTATTTACCAACATGTGCCTTTAAATCAAAATGTATAGGTGATAAAGGTCAACACTTGAATGCATACATATGAGGTTCCAAGGTTTTAAAAAACAAGCAAAGAAAGTAATGGAAAGTTCCACAGTGCTTGGAGATGCTGGGGATTGAACCCAGGACCTCATACATGCAAAGCATGCACTCTACCACTGAGCTACATCCCCTCATGATGGAGAGTGTTCTCAGTTATGTGCCTACCTGTGCCTTTAAATCAAAATGTATAGGTGATAAAGGTCAACACTGGAATGCATACATATACGGTTCCGAGGTTTAAGAAACAAGCAAAGAAAGCAATGGAAAGTTCCACATTGTTTGGGTTTGTCTCTTGTTTAAATATTATATTTTCTTTATGCACGACGTATATGTGATATATGCATTTGACTTAAAAGTCCAATAGTACCTGGAGATGCTGGGGATTGAACCCAGGACCTCATACATTCTTATCATTCACTAATGATAAACCATGGTTTACTGGGAAACTCAAAAAGCTTCATCATGCCAAAGAGGATGCTTACAGAAGTGGGGATAAAATCTTGTATAACCAGGCCAGAAACAGACTGACAAAGGAGATCAGAGTTGCTAAAAGAAGCTACTCTGAAAAGCTGAAAAACCAGTTTTCAGCCAACGACCCGGCATCAGTCTGGAGAGGCCTGAGGAACATCACCAACTACAAATCACCATCCCCCCCATCTGTGGAGAATCAACAACTGGCTGACACTCTCAATGCATTCTATTG
This sequence comes from Abramis brama, assembly GCF_963993115.1. Classification (NCBI taxonomy): domain Eukaryota; kingdom Metazoa; phylum Chordata; class Actinopteri; order Cypriniformes; family Leuciscidae; genus Abramis; species Abramis brama. The sequence continues at coordinate 31,193,202 of NC_139981.1, read as the reverse complement.
CAGGTTTGAGAAGCCCAGACTCACACCTCACACCCGCTCTGATGTGCACTTCACACATCCAGCATCACCTCCTGCTACCCCTCTCCTCCCCCCTTCTGCCATCCAACCTGAGCTTAAGGTCTGTGTGGAGGACGTGAGCCGAGTCTTCAAAAAACAGAAGACTAGGAAAGCTTCAGGCCCAGACGGCATCTCATCTGCTTGTCTAAAAGCCTGCGCTGACCAAATGGCCCCAGTCTTCACGCAGATCTTCAACAGATCACTGGAGCAGTATGAAGTTCCCTGCTGCTTCAAACGCTCCACTATCATTCCGGTTCCCAAAAAAACTAAAATCACTGGACTTAATGACTACAGACCTGTCGCTCTCACGTCTGTGGTCATGAAGTCGTTTGAAAGACTGGTGTTGGCCTATTTGAAGGACATCACTGGACCCCTGCTGGATCCCTTTCAGTTTGCTTACAGAGCAAACAGGTCTGTGGATGATGCAGTCAACATAGGACTGCACTATATCCTGCAACATCTTGACAGACCTGGGACTTATGCACGGATCTTATTTGTGGACTTCAGTTCGGCCTTCAATACCATCATCCCTGATCTTCTCACAGCCAAACTGACTCAGCTCTCCATGCCATCCTCCATCTGTCAGTGGATCTCCAGCTTCCTGACGGACCGGCAGCAGCTAGTGAGACTGGGGAAACTCACATCCAGGACCCTCACCATCAGCACTGGTGCCCCCCAAGGGTGCGTTCTCTCCCCACTGCTCTTCTCCCTGTACACTAATGACTGCACTTCTAAAGACCCCTCTGTCAAGCTCCTGAAATTTGCAGACGACACCACTGTCATCGGTCTCATCCAAAATGGTGACGAGTCTGCTTACAGACTGGGAGTTGAACAGCTGGCTGTCTGGTGCAGCTATAACAACCTTGAGCTGAACACGCTCAAAACAGTGGAGATGATCGTGGACTTCAGGAGAAAATCCCCAGCACTCCCCCCTCTCACCATCATGAACAGCACTGTGGAAGCAGTGGAGTCATTCAGGTTCCTGGGCTCTACCATCTCTCAGGACCTGAAGTGGGCAAATCACAGTGACTCCATTGTGAAAAAGGCCCAGCAGAGACTGTACTTCCTTCGCCAGCTGAAGAAGTTCAACCTGCCAGAGGAGCTGCTGATCCAGTTCTACTCAGCCGTCATTGAGTCTGTTTTAAGCACTTCCATCACTGTCTGGTTTGGTTCAGCTACCAAATCGGACATCAGGAGACTACAACGGACAGTCCGGACTGCAGAGAGGATTATTGGTGCCCCCCTTCCAGCCCTCCAGGAACTGTACTCTTCCAGAGTGAGGAAGAGAGCATGTAAAATCATCACAGACTCCACTCACCCTGGACACCCCGTTTGAACTGTTACCATCAGGACGGCGACACAGATCACTGGCCACAAGAACATCCAGGCACAGGAACAGTTTCTTTCCACAGGCCATTTCCCTTCTGAAC